>NW_015659918.1:492135-497143 GCF_001515625.1 Sinocyclocheilus rhinocerous | reverse complement strand
CCCTCTCTGGGCTAAACTCGGGGACAGGAGCCCTCTGTGGGCTAAACTCGGGGACTGGAGACTTCTCTGGGCTAAACTCGGGAACAGGAGCCCTCCGTGGGCTAAACTCGGGAACAGGAGCCGTCCATGAGCTAAACTCGGGAACAGGAGCCCTCCGTGGGCTAAACTCTGTAACAGGAGCCTTCTTTGGGCTGGATTCGGGGGCTGGAGCCCACGCTGGAGTGAGCTCTGGGGCTGGAGCCGACACTGAAGCGAGCTCTGGGGCTTGAGCCGACCGCCTTCTCCTCATTAGATTCCCCTTTAGGTTTAGGGTGAAAGGCGTGGTCGGTGGGCTTGAGTCAGCCGCAGCTTGCGGGCTTGACTGAGGAATTGCCGGCAGGCTTGACAGAGGAATGGCCGGCGGGCTTGAGAAAGCCGTGGCCGGCAGGCTTGACTTTGGAGCGGCCGGAGGAGGCTCTCCAGACACCGGATGACCGCCTCCTTCCAGTCGAGGTTGGTGGTGTCTGGGAGTTCCGCGGGGCGATGGTATTTGATTCCGAGCCGGAACAGCGTCACCAGGGTCTCCCCATCCAGGGAGCTGGCGAGGGAGAGCGGCACAAATGCCCTCGCGTAGGTGAAAATGCCCTCGTTCCTCCATGAGAAGGGGCGCCGCTTACTGTTTTGGTCCGGTATTCTGTCACGTTACTACTGTGTTGGAGCACGGAACGAGGAATGAGGAGACGAAGAGTACATCAACACAGGAGATTTTAATAACTTCAAGGGAACCAGAAAAACACACGTAGCTGAGAAGGAGGTAGACATATACAGACATTCACAATACCGGACGACGAATGGACGTAGGAGACAGGCTTATAAAGGAGCACAAATGATAAGACTAAATTAACACGGCTGGAGACAAATCAACATAATCAGAACAGGAACAGGAAGAACCAAATAAGGGCAAAAGGAAACACATAGGAAAACAAGGACATGGAACACGAGGGGAGCAAAACACGGAACAGAGTCTGACAGTTTCCCTCATTATTTTATGATTTTTATCTTTCTTTGCAAATGTAAGATTAGCCTTACATTCTCATTTAATTTGCATTAAAATGCCCTAAAAAGTTTTCCATTAAACATGCATGATATATCCTACATTCATCTGTGATTAATAAGAAGCACTGCACATGCATAACCACTGCAGCAGGGTCCAGTTTTTCATTATCTGCATGTGCTGTGTTTGTGTGTACAGACTTGACCGTGCAGGGTTTACTCACTTTATGTGATGCTTTTATCCAAAGCGACTTAATGAGGAACAGCTTGACAGCATGTCACAAGCATGACACATATCATAATTTTATGCAAGTGTCTTGCTCTTTTTCTTTTGGATTTACCTCCAAATAAATTGTTTATATGAATACCACCTGACTCTACTGATGTCAGTGCTGAGCCAATACAAACCAGGAATGAAAACAGCTGAGACTGAAAAAAACACTCATGAGTTAAATCCCCAACTGACACATGCACAAATGCATAACCCTTGTTAGTACTGATTCCAATGTCATTTTGCATAAGATAACATATTTTAAAGGGTCATGAACCCCCCCCCCCCCAAAAAAGTGGGCGTGGTGCGCAGCGGAGCGGAGGAGGGGGAAGAACAGACAAACAACACACACAGCTTCGCGTTCAGACAGTTTCATTTCACTCCCATCGAGTTAAAAATACAAATAAATGCACAGCCATTTGCACTGTGCATCAAAAACATATGAATGCGCTGTTGCACCTCTAAGAACTTTTAAGGCTTATTCTGTGGCATTTATATAAGCCTTTTGACTGGTTGTGTCACAGAGCTGTAAAAACAGTTATGCTCACCAAGTGAATGAATCGCGTTTGTGCTGAACTCTTATTACAAAGCAAAAACAAACACTCTTCTTCCATCCATGAATGTTTCTCTCAGTTAACATGTCATCTCACAGTCTGAAACATATGTCATAGCAAATCAACACATGCTCTTGTGAATAATTAAGCGAAGCCTCTTCTCATAGGATAAGAACACGCAGTCTCATGAATAATTTAATAGACACCGACAGGTCATTGATGTACTATAATCCATTGCCACGTCACAAATTGTGACGTCAGCACAATGTAGATTTTAAACCCGGAAGATGACAATAGCGCAAAAAAAGCTTAAAATTAACCAGTTTTCTCCAACAGTTAAAATTATCAGATGCTAACGTTGTCTTCTATGATGTGCAACACAAACACCTCTGCTAAAATATCAGAAAAAGTAGTCTGGGGTTTCATGACCCTTTAAGTTATAGGCTAGGGTTTTTTTTCTTCCATTAACAAACTGTATTTTATTAGCCAGGCCATTCACACAATAACACCACAAAATGTAAAGATTTAGTTTATCCAAAAAAGACAATTTGCAGAAAAATTACACACCTTCAGGCCATTCAAGATGTAGATTTGGAGAAGTGTATCATTACAACACTTGCTCACCAATGGATCCTCTGCAATGAATGGGTGTTGTCAGAATGAGAGTCTGAACAGCTGATAAAACCATCACAATAATCCACAAGTAATCCACATGACTCCAGTCCATCAATCAAAGTATTTTGAAGCAAATCTGTGTGAAAAATATATGTGTTTGTAAAAAAAACAAATCCATCATTAAAGTGTTTTAACTTCAGTAACTTCCGGCTATACGAGTCCTCTAACCATTATATTGCTTTCTCCAGTGTGGACTTTGATTTTGATGGCACCCTTTCACCGCAGAGGATCCATTGGTGAGCGAGTAATGTAATGCTCAATTTCTTCAAATCTGCAAACTCATCTACATATTGGATGGTCTAAGGATGAGTATATTTAAATTTTTGGGTGAACTACTCCTTTAATTGACCTACACTACACTGAGGAGTTCATTTATGTTTGAAAGATGTTTGCTTTAAAAGAAAACCATAAAATACCAAAATACTCACATTATGCAATAACATAAATCCATAGTGCCACTGTGCACTGGTGTAGAAGCTGTTGCGTTTGTCTATGCTCAGTGAGACAGACGGAGAGGGGGAGATGCCTTAGGCTGGCCACTGGCCATGTCCTCAGTTTATGTAAAAATGAGCCACCTCTGCTTGACCGGAGCACTGAAAATCCATCCTGGGGACACTTTGATTGGTCAGGAATGTGACTGTCACCTGACCGCCAGTAGGCAGAGTATAATAAGCAGGTCTGTAGGGAGGTCAGCCTGCATTATTTGAGGCTGGTTTAAATAGCTGAGGTAAAAGCGAAATGATAGAGTTGGAGAGAGACAGAAAATACATGGCTAGTAAAGATATGGAGAAGGAACGCTTAAAGAGAAGCAGAGTGATAAGGAAAGAGGGAATGGAGCTTTAGGAAAGAATGCAGGAGGGTGACAGTGATATATAGGAAACAGAGCAGGGAGCAGAAACTAGGAGAGATGGCTCTTTTCAGACATTCTCTTCCTCTATTCACTTCAATGCCGGAGGGGCAGAGTGTGTGGACTACATTCATCCACAATGTCAGTCTTTGTCAGGATTTTATCAACACTCAGGTTTCCGGCCCTTTCGTGGACCAGTAGAACACACTCTTTCAAGAGACTCTTGATATAGATGACCTAATTTCAAACATAAAAGCCTTTTTTATCCTCTTAAAGATTGTCAAGCCCTATTGGACAAGTGATTCTAATTTTAATAATAATATTAAACTTTAATAATAAAAAAGAACTAATCTGATAAGACAGTCCTTCATCTTCTAAAACCGCCATTCAGACATGTCATTGCTAGGTTAGTATGACATAAAAGCTATAAAAAAGGCTATAAAAAGTGTCTTGTGTGTTGCATATATTGAAATGAATTTCATGTGTAAAGTTACACATTTAGCATGTAGAGGAATAGTCAGTTGAACAAATGCGGTACTTGTGGAGCATCCAAAAATAATGCAACTCTCAACTGATTTGATATTTTGTCCCTCAACACTGTGTATCAGAATCAGAATCAGAATCAGAAGAGCTTTATTACCAAGTATGTTTACACACACAAGGAATAAAAATGTTGTCTGGGATGTGCTGCTTAATGTTAAGGAGTTCGTCTCTGGTAAAACTTATAGAAGAAGAATGACAAAACACAGAACAAACAAACAAAAACAATAGAAGAATCGCGGAGCTCAGCGTCCTTGCTGCCATTTGCGGCGCCATGCTGGTATCAAGTAGAAAGCAAAGCATCCTGCAATACTGAAGGAAAATAAATGCACACAGTCTTCTGCATTTGAATGATCTGCCTTTGTTTATGAAGAAAAGGTAAAAATATCACTCTGCAATTTTGCTGTAAGTGAAAAGCACCTGTAGAAATCAGATATGTGGTTCCAGCATCCTTTATTCATATGGGTTTGATGAGAGAATGAATTCTATTATAAATTATATTATGACAGCAGGTGGTGGAGCAGAAATGATGGGGAAGAGACAAAAGAAAGAAAGAAAAACAAAAAAGACACATTTAGAAATGCAGGAAGATTACAGCAACAATCCAGCTGCCTAAGCTTGTACTATATTGATACTAGCAAATAAGTTATTTCCCCTGCAAGGAGAAAGCAGGATGTCTATAAAGGTCAAGATCCTGTTTTTATATCATTTAAATTATAAATAACACACGCACACAATGTCATTTGAAGTCTTTGTGCTTTAAAAAGGCCTGTAATTTGACATGAATGAGAAACCTGTATTTGGTTTCTATTAGCATACATATTATCTCTCCATCTCTCTCTTTCACTCAGTTTTTCCTCTTCCACTACATGACATAAAAGTCAAATAACTCCCTTTCTATCACTGGAGAGCCTGTCTAAGAGTTGACACTTTAGCAGGAATAAAATTCAGATGATTCTTTCTACTGTACATTTGAATCTCCAAGCCTGCCTTCATTCCTGTACATGTGAGCAGGTCAGAACCCTGCATAAACCGCTCTACTGGTTTGTGCTTCACATATATATATATATATATATATGTTTTTTTTTT
>NW_015659918.1:489334-491851 GCF_001515625.1 Sinocyclocheilus rhinocerous | reverse complement strand
TGGGATATTCAGATCCGAGTCCTCTCAAAACCTGAATGAATTAATAATAATTAATTCCCTACAGTTAAAATTAATTAATCAAAGTCATTACAAGGCAACAGGGGAGACAAAAGATAAATACCGATCAAAAGAAAGAACTTGCAAAACAATGACTAGGGAGGATAAACAAGAAATAAAACTGAAAGGGAAAAGTAATAAATTCTAGAAATAATTAACTGATACTTATGAAAACAAAAAGAATAACAAAAGGGAAAAAGCTAAGAATAAATGACTAGAACTAAAAACAAAATAAAGACAAGACCACAACCTTGCTGAAAACTAAAAAGAAAATAAAAGAACAAAGCACAACTGCCTGACAGGTCAGAAGACTCAGCGACCCGGGAGGACTCCGGAAGCAGGGCAGGAACCAACTCGACAGACACACAAAGACAAGGCTGTAGGGATTTCTTAATATGAACAGACACTGATATCAGGATTCACAAATACCGATCAAAAGAAAGAACTTGCAAAACAATGACTAGGGAGGATAAACAAGAAAATAAAACTGAAAGGGAAGTAATAAATTCTAGAAATAAATTAACTGAGACTTATGAATACAAATTAATAACAAAAGGGGAAAAGCTAAGAATAAATGACTAGAACTAAAAACAAAATAAAGACAAGACCACAACCTTGCTGAAAACTAAAAAGAAAATAAAAGAACAAAATCAAAAGGTTCAAAAATTTAAATAAAGAACCAAACCACAAAGACTGTAACTAGACTATTGACTAAACACGGGAACAAATTAATTAACAAGAGGGAAACTAGACTGGATGCAATATACTGAATAGCAAGCTCTAACAAGACTAAAGACACTAGCAATGAGAATGCACACACAAAACAAACCAGCAAAGACCAGAGGGAAATGAGCACTATATAAAGGGAGCAGCACACGGGGATCAGGTGAACACAATTGGGCAAACAAGGACTAAACAAGGGGGCATGGTGATTGAAAACGAGAAGGCAGGACAAGAGGAGCACATGGCCAACACAAACAAAGACACAGCCATGTGCTCAGGCACAAAATAAACAAAGACGCATTAAACAAAGACAGGACAGACAATACTGTCAGGGCAGGATCCTGACACTAACAGTGTCTATGTAAGAGCCCACATCTGTCTCCATTTAAGAAAAACTGCCAGGCAAAGGGCAACCAACCTCTATGGTATATCTCTAGTAAAATCATGAGAGTATACTGCAAAATTTATGTTAAATACATGTGCATAGATATTGCTGATATATATGTAGTGAATTTTGCATTCGCCAACCTAGGGAGGTGAAATAGTGTAGTGATGGGTACTCGCGTCACCAATGATGTTATGATATTTGGATCATGTGTCAATTAAGGTGTGGTTATGAGTACATCACATAAGAAAGATTGGTGGGATCTCTAACTTGTAGAACCTCTTTCTGTATCATCAACACAAGGAAGACACAAGTGTAATAAAATTGATTTTATTAACAAGAGATAGACAAGAGTAATCAACAACTACTAAATGAATACCATAAATGAAATAGGAATAAAGTGCATAAGATGCATAAAATGCAAGTGATTATGTTGGGTGTTGCAATGTCAGAGCTACGTTATCTGGAAAGATAAACTGTTGCTACTCTGAAATAAATAAGGTGAAGAACCCTGTTATTCATCAAACAAATACATGAAAGATTTGCTATAAACTGCAATCAGCTATATAATATATAATGTAAATTTGAAAAATCATATACTGATAATATCTAACATTACCAAGGTCTCTGGAAGAGGTTTGGATAAGTGATAGTTACGTTATCTGTGGTCGAGTGAGCAGTCCGGTGGCGGTGACTTCATCCACTGGTTGTGCTGCTAACAATGCAGTGGGGAAAGGAGCAGGAATCCATTTCGACAGCCTTGAACACGAAGCGCTGGAGGATGCTGATCTCCTGGAGCACCAAAGGGTCCTATAATCTGGAACACGCAGATGTGGCCCTGGAGTAGGTGCAGAAGGTCCTTAGCCTGGAACACGCAAGCAAAGGTACCTTGGAGTGAAGGTTTCCTTGACAGGACTCAGACTCAGAATGGAGGTTGATCTGCTATTGTCTCACCCTTGCAGGCAGGAGACTCAGAACGGGTTGTTTCTGTTAGTGTCTCTCCCTTTCGGGACTCAGACTCAGAAACGTGTAGCTGTTATTGCCTCTTCCCTCACGGGACTCAGACTCAGTACAAGGAGTGTCTTTTGGGAAGGTACCTTTATCTCTTCTCGATGAGGAGGAGATTGCAATCTGGCGCTTCTCCATTTCCAGGCTGTGATTGGCTGTTTCCATCAGAGTGGGGGGACACGGTGTGGCCCTCCCTTCTGTCCTCCTGTGGAACTTATTTGCATAGTCCAAACACAAAGTTAGAAAAGTGTCACTAATGTTTTACCAGTGCATTTCTCACTTTCCAAACCACAACCAGAATACATTTGGCAATGTTACGAACACATTAAGTCCAAACATGATGG
>NW_015659918.1:451570-488239 GCF_001515625.1 Sinocyclocheilus rhinocerous | reverse complement strand
ACTCTGAATGAAGTCTGAACGTAGATTATCTCTTTCCTCGCAGGCTGGAGGCTCAGAACGTGGTCGTATCTGTTGCTGCCTCGAAGCTGGAGACTCAGGACTTGGTATCTGTTATTGCCTCTTCCCTCACGGGCCAGAGGTTCAGAATGTTGGTGATCTGTTGCAGTCCTTTCCTTGACAGGACTCAGACTCAGAACGGAGGTTGATCTGCTATTGTCCCACCCTTGCAGGCAGGAGACTCAGAATGGCGGATCAGCATATTTTAAACAGATTCTTAAATTTGTAATCCCACACTTGTTTCTGTTGCTGTCTTCCTGGTAACAGGACTGACGGGCCAGAGGTTCAGAACAGTGTATCTGTTAACGTCTTTTACATTGCAGTACTCAGACTCAGAACTGAGGTTGATCTGCTATTGTCTCACCCATGCAGGGCTCAGACTCAGAACCGGTTGTTTCTGTTAGTGTCGCTCCCTTTCGGGACTCAGAACAAGGAGTGTATTTTGGGAAGGTACCTTTATCTCTTTCCGATGAGGAGGATATTGCAATCTGGTGCTTCTCCATTTCCAGGCTGTGATTGGCTGTTTCCATCAGAGTGGGGGGACACGGTGTGGCCCACCCTTCTTTCCTCCTGTGGAACTTATTTGCATAGTCCAAACACACATTTAGAAAAGTGTCACTAAAGCTTTACCAATGCATTATTTACTTACCAACCCACAACCAGAATACCTTTTGGCAATGTTACGAACACATTAAGTCCAAACATGATGGAAAAAGAATTAACTTTCATGCATGCATTAATTTGTCCATTAACAGCTGAGTTTGTGTAAGATGTTGCACTACACGTCGCTGTCACTCAGATTACTTATTTCTCTGAATAAGTATAAGATGTGTGTGTTGTAGTTTGCATCAGTTTAAGGTTTGATAACATAGTTATGAATGGATTTGGATGGAACTCTGTGATCTCTCTTTGTTTCACCCACTGCTGCTGCGTCCAGAAGTCTTAAGGAATTTTTATGGCATTCACAGGCCAAAACCTCAGGAATCAGTCTGTTGGTGGGTGAAGGGCAGAAACTGCATTTTGACCAATAGGAAGTCCTGTCCTTCCCGGGCTTTGTACCAAATGTCTTCTTCTTGCCCTCTAAGAGGTGTCTGGCTGTTGTCCTGGCATCTTTATCTGATGGCATTGGACAGTTTGCTTATGTTAGTCCACCAAGATCCAACCAAAATGTAGCAAACCTTTGTCCATTATTGTGGTCAGAGAGGGGCCCCGCCAAAAACGTGCTGACCCAAAACTTTTAAATGATAGTGTACATTTATACATATATTATGCTGTAAACAGTTTGTCCTTTTTCAGCATACCTTTGCATATCAAGCTGGAAGTTTATTTGGAAAGTATTTATGGGTGAAGTTTGACTTTAAAATATGTATGAAATTTGACTAATTATAATATTTTTACTTATTAATATTTTATTCAACAAAAAAATAGCTACAGAAATTTATTCATCTTCCATAGAAAAAACAAAAAAATTTACACTCTTACTGGAATTGCCCCCATCTGGCAGAAATAACTTCTTGTAGGCATGTCTTGTAATTATCAGTGTCAGTAGAATAAATCTTCCCCATTCCTCCATCCCTTAACTGTGAACATTCTCAAGCATACTTTTCTATAATGGCAAATTTGCTGTGGTAACTAAGCTTTTAACAGCACTGTATTATAAATGCATTTAAAATCAACAACTCTTTTCAAAGTTTTAAGTGATATTATGTGTTTACATACTGTCTTCCAATTACTATTTCAATTCCAAACATTATGTTTATAAATGCTGTTGTGTGCACACGTGTTAATTATCTAACCATGCTTTTTAACTGGTCTTCTTCTTTACTTTGTTCCGAGCATTGTTTAGAATTATTCAGATTTGTGAATCTGCCCAATTTGTTCAGTGTTTTCCCTAGTGACTATTCAAAAAGTATTTGTTTCTCTCATTCATCCACATTTGTTCTCCTCGTCCCGCTGCCTGGCTCAGGATGGGGTTGGGGCGGGTCGATGACTCTGTTGCTGTTGGGTCTTGTTGCCTGCTGAGATATCAATAGATTGTCGACCATGGGAGAGTGTTGTTGAACAGCGCTAGCAAACTGTCTCGGCTTTTAAAACAAAAGTCCTTCTTGCTGACAGACACATTACAAGTGTGTGTGTGTGTGTGTGTGTGTGTTTGTGTGCACTACCTGCTATTATCAAACGGATATTGAACTGAGCCTATTCATGCGATACTCTTTTTATACTTTTCAGTTAATAGCGCTGATAAAGCACATTAGTATCTTGGACCGAAAACAACTTTTTGTCGTCATCAAAGCCAAAGTACACATTGTGTTTCACAAAGGGAATATCTTGATGAAGGAGATTTGTTTTCCAAGCAGAATGTTTTATTTTGAAAATCCTTGACTTAAAAACTTTAGGCTTCATGACCAAATATACGCAGTGTGCATATTAACAAGGTTGATTGTGTGTATGTGAGCAAGAGTGATGTCAAGGCTAATGAGTGAGAGTGTGTTATGAATATATATATATCAGCACTCATGCTTGAGAAATGAATTTAAACTAGCCTTTTAATCAATGTCATGAAAAAGAGAGCAGGAAACGGATGTGGTGGAACCGATGATGGACGAACACAGATACGCACACCTGCACGCAGTCAAATGTTTTAATTGATGCCATTCATGGTTCAAAAATCATAAATACAGTTTTTATTTTCTTCTCTTTTTTTGTCTGTTTGTTTTACATTCACATGTAAACATAATGTATAATTAGTTTATTGCAGACACAGCATTTTACGATTTTTTTTTCTGTCAATCACATATATGCACATAGACATCAACAAAGCATAATTCTAAAATTATTCTGAATTTCTGGAAACATTTGCATCTCTGTTTGCAAATATATCACACATGGCCAAGCGAGCCCAAGGCTACAATTACACCCCATTTGGATGTGATGTTGGCAGTGTAAATGCTTCGAATTGCCTGAAATAAATGAGTTAAAGGTTAAAATGGACCGTTTTCTCTCACTAAGGGAGGATGTAATGTATTATTGTATGTAATGTATTATAATTCTTTATAAAAATATCACTACAGAAATAGAGTTATAGAGAGAAACCTATAGGCTAGTGTAAAGGAATTGTGCTGAGTTGAGTCGCTGTCCGAGGTGCTGAAACAGCACTTTGTGAATGATGGTCTTCTGGCTCTGTCCAAATGCTGATCAAACTAACATTACACTCCACCAAACGGCTGTTTGACCTTTAGTCTGTGTAGTTTTAAAGTTTCAATAGTTGTATCTAGGGCTGTCACAATATCAGATGTTCACTACATGATTACTGTGGCTAAAATGTTACTTATTGTCGCCAAGTTCATCTTTAACTTCACTTATTATTATTTTATTTTTTTTTGGTCAGTGAATCACTCAAAATTCAAGTGGACAGAGAGGTTGTAACCATAACTTTACAAAAAGAACTTACTGTTGATCAGCACTTCACACTGATGGGATTTCTAACACCTTGTATTTTTTGGTGAGCAAACATTCTTGGTGCAGGTAGAGTGTCTCTATTTCATCTTCATCATCCTCTCTGATTTGATTTTGCGTGGCATTTGTAGTACTGCCACTTAATATGTTGGATTGTGGTAGTTCAGCTCTCTTCCAGTAGTGTCTGTGCAATCAGTCAAGCGTCCCCAACTAAGCAAGCCAACGGCGAAAGTGGCAAGGAACCAAAACTCCATTGGTGACAGAAATGGAGAAAAAACCTTGGGAGGAACCAGACTCAGTCGGGGGCCAGTTCTCCTCTGGCCAGACGAAACCAGCATGGCGTGGTTTAATTCCAGGCTGCAACACAGGTGCAGAGGACTTGTCTGGTTCCCGTGGTCTTGTGCCGATGGTCGTCGAGGTGACGAAGTCTTCGCAGGGGATCTGTCTCTAGGGCTCATCTAGTTGACGTGGTCTCCGCTGACATTCAGGGCTGTAGAGGTCGTCTCTAGGTGCTGATCCACCATCTGGACTGGATATGGACTGGATCTGGGTGGCTACAGTGACCTCGAAATAAGAATGAAAGAGACTAATATTAGTGTAGATGCCATTCTTCTTATGATGTAATGATTTCATCGGATGTTATGAGAAGTGTTCCTGGTTCCGGTTGACCTAATTAATGAAGCCTAACAATACTTTAACAGATTTGAATTATAGAAATGTGATAGTGTATTATGTGTATGCCAGGTTAAAGAGATTGGTCTTTAATGACGTAGTTCTGCACAGGCCGCTCCCACGATAGTTGATTGACAAGTCCGTTTTACCTTAAGACCCACCCTGAGTGAGCTGACAGCTGTCCGCCATTGTGTCGACTCCGGTGCAGGGGAAGACAAGAATGTCTCCGATTAAGCGATTGAGGTGTTTTGTTGCTGGATGTAATAATGAACATAGCAGTCGTCATTTACTCCTGACATCTGAGTCGCTGAAGACGCAGAGGATTATCGTTACTTTTGTTTTTGAAAGGAATGCGCTGATCCCCGATCTGCCTAAATGCGTTTAAGTTCGCGTGAATCAATCATGATCCAGCTTCATCTACAGAAGAAGTGAGTATAAGGGGTTTTTATGAATCTTTGCAAATCGCCTTTCCTAATATGTGCTAGTTAGCAAGTTGTGCGGCTGAAGTTTACAGTCTGCTCGTCACCCCATGGAAGAGAGGGGCGGGGTCAGCAGAGCTCATTAGCATTTAAAGCAACATGGACTAGAACGGAGTGCTGAAAACAGAGCTGATTTTGACAGGGTAAAAAGGGTGTTTTTTACACTACCATTGAGAAATTTTAAGCAAAGTATGTTATAGACTTTTCATTAAGACCCTAAAGAATCATATCAACTTGTGGAAAATGGGCATCCGATGACCCCTTTAATGTACTTTTGTCTAAACGTTCAATAAACTGTTCCAAATAAATAAATAAATTGAGGTTTGTGTGAAGTCTTTTTTTATTCTCAGAAACACGCTTCTATAAAAAGTAGATAACAGATTAAAGCAAATGTTTTACTAAAGATTGCCCCACAATCATGTTTTATCGCTCATTATAGACACACCATTTTAAAATCCTTAGATGTTAGTTGTGTTTTCAGTGCATTTTAGAACCTCTCTGAGATCCACTGAGCTGTTCTAAATTGTACAAAATTGCTTTTTCAGTGGTTGCTGAATGTGCAAAAAAAACTCCCAGTCTGCCATAATGTTGTGTATTATTCGGTTTTGTTGTCAAGAGTGAAGTGAACTTTACATTAGTGAAAGTGGGAATGCATCTCTCTCTCACTCTGGCTATTTCTGTCCTATCCATTCTCCAGTTACACCTGCGAAACCTATATAATACCTGTTATTTATCAGCCAGCCCAAATAAACAGATAAACAAAGGAGAAGAAATAGAAGTAGAAAAAAACTGTGAAATCATTAATAAGGTTGGAAGACAAAGACAGAGACCACCTCTATTTTGTTGTTCTTGTTAAAATTATTGCTTTGCTTACATGAACATATGGTCCTCTTGTGAAAGCATTTCAGCAAGCGGCCTTACATATTTGCTGGATAAAATGATCAATTACATTAGGAGCACAGAGGCAAACAAATCCAACTACGAGTTATTGAGAAACAGTATTGAGAATACGAGAAGGTGGAAATATTAAGTGCCTCTTCTGGGGTGAATACAGGCAGGAAGTGGACAATGTGAGGGGGCACAGTCAGAAAAAAGCAGCTCTGCCGTGATTAGCTGTTACATGTGTGAGTCACAATGTCACGGTCAACCTGAGCTGCATTACAATAATCTAACCTTGAGGTCATAAACGCATGGATTAACATTTCTGCATTTGACATTGAGAGAATAGGTCGTAATTTAGATATATTTTTGAGATGGAAAATCTCAAATTTTCTGGTGAGGAAGGTATTTCAACAGTAGTCTAAACAAAGCCACATGTCCTTTCATTCCCTATGTAGATTAACTCGGTAGCAAAACTCAATGTTTGAACATTTATCAGGGTACAAACACACTTTTAGTTCAGGTACCATTTGCACTGTTTCTGTCATGTGTCCTTTTTTAAAACTTGTTTAAGACTGTTATAGATGAATGAAGGATGAAGCAACATACGAAAAGAATGCTGTCATTGACAGAGGTTTGTTTGATAATGTACATTTGTCAATGACATGATCATTCTCTTGTTTGGATCTATGCATTTTTCATAGATCAGAATTCATACATACAGTGACTTGTAAAATGGCCCTTTTGTGATGAATGTTTTTTCAAATTTCTCTGAAAGAAGACCTTAAGTCGTTTGGGATTTTTTACATTTATTTTTTATTATCATGTAAAATAAGCCTTGACTTGAAAAAGTCTTTAAAAACTTTGGTTTGATAAATCATTGTCATGAGGTGCAAGACAAAAAAAAAAAAAAAAAAAAAAAGTAAATGCTCTTTAAGTGGACCCTTGCAGCCCCTCATGATTGTGTCAATGTGAGACAATTAGTGATGCAACTTCCTGAAAAATAAAAAATAAAAAAATCTAATAAAAAAATAACACTTCATGATATTTGTACAAATACTTTTTACCTTAAAATACATTCAAGCTTTTTATTGATTGATTGATTGAAAATAATGATTGCCTATACTCACCTGTATCCACAGTCTATGGAAAACATGTTATTGTCATACAATACATTTTTTGTATTTTTTTTTTTAATACAAAGGTTACACTAATACAAACTTGGTGCATGCAGTTTAATCCTACAAAGCCCACTGCTTTACATTACAAGCTTGTAATTATACATTTTATCTTACTCTTTGGTAATATAAATATCAGCATCTGCAGCAAATTGCACATTTATGGGCTTCTGAATATACCCCCATATTCTCACTGTACCATCCAATATGATCATACCATTTTTTTAAATGTATTTTTGTCTAAACGTTAAACAGTTCCATTAAAAGAGAGAGAGAGAGAGAGAGAGAGGATGATGCATATGTATCCACACAGCTCTTGCTTGCCATTTAAAAATAGGCAGTTAAGCCTTCTTCCCAAAAACAAGTTGGGTTCAGTGAAGGTGCAAATGTACTTTCTATTCTATCACAGAACATTCTGTAAAGCAGAAAACAATTTGTCTAACACCTTTGAATAAATTGGTTTGAATTTAAAACTGGGTCGGAGACTCTTCACTTGTGCTAAAACTTGAAAAGTTTAAACAGGTGACAGGAAGGCTTTGGTAAATAAATGCATGCTGTGTTTCTCTGACAGTCTCCAAAGACCGTCCCTCAAGTTGTTAGTCGTATAGCGATTTGAAGGAACAAAAACACACGGAAAGTTCCTCCACAGTCTCTTAGGAAGCTGAGCACCATTGATGTTGTTCCATTCTTGACCTCACAGCTTCCATATCCAGCACAGGAGCGCTCACAGGGACCCTGAATTTAAAACTGGGTCGGAGACTCTTCACTTGTGCTAAAACTTGAAAAGTTTAAACAGGTGACAGGAAGGCTTTGGTAAATAAATGCATGCTGTGTTTCTCTGACAGTCTCCAAAGACCGTCCCTCAAGTTGTTAGTCGTATAGCGATTTGAAGGAACAAAAACACACGGAAAGTTCCTCCACAGTCTCTTAGGAAGCTGACACCATTGATGTTGTTCCATTCTTGACCTCACAGCTTCCATATCCAACACAGGAGCGCTCACAGGGACCCAGACAAAACTGAACTATCACAGGGATAAATTAGCAATGTCCCACGCGGCTTGGGACAAAAAGAGTGGCATTTTTACAGAGACCCTTTGTTCTGCAGAAAGTCAAGAGAAGCCGTGTGGATCCACTCTCCTTCATTTCCCCCATCAGAATATAAGTGCATGCTGCGAACAAAGGATGAGGAGGAGGGGAGGGAGATTAGAGACTCTTCACGCTGATTCTCTCTTCTCCCAGCAGGAGCAGCTATCGAATCACAGGCCATGGACAGAACAGTTTTTAATAAGCCATCACACATATTAAGACTGATAAAAAAAGAGCCATATCCTCTAATTTCCCTTCTTTAATTAGACGGAAGCCAGACTCATCAAAGGCAGCCGGGGAGCCTCCTCATGATGGGAACGGTGAAATGGAGGAGGAGAGGAGATTTGGTTCCAGGGCGCTTCAAAATACCTCCTGGGACATATTCTATTCCCCCCGCAAGAGGAGAAAGAGGGAGAGACAGGAGAAGGAGGATAGAAACAGGACAAAGCAATGGATGGACAGCCAGAAAGCTTGGGGCTGGATGTTATAGCATTCAGTTATATCTCCAAGAATTATTCATAAAAATAGTATTTCCTCTGAGGTTATGTAATGCATCAAATAGAGGCCAAGATTCTTATAAAAATGAAATAAATTAGAATTCTGTGTACAAAGCCTATCGATAGTTTATTTGACATTGCTGTATGTTGTAATATAGAATAGTAGCAGATGCACTTTTTTCCCCCCCCCAGGTTTTCATTCTCTCACAAGGCTGAGGAAATAGGACATTGTTGTTTTGTGTTATCTACTGTAGCAAGAGTCTATTAAGTGAGTGTCTCTTGATGTGGAAGCAGGACATCAAGAAACTGAGGCCTTTCTTTGAGTTTAGTAGCTTCTGGCATGTCTTGAAAGAAAACATGGGTTATGACAAGAGTACCTGATAATAATAATAAGAAAGGACATTTTTTTTTATTCGTATTCATTTTGGTTTTTAATCTAGTTTTGAAAAACTTAATTTTAAAGTTTAAATTTAATTACATATTTTCCTTGTACCTTGAATACATGTGAGTGTATGCATCAATTTTTTTATTTAAATTATTGTTTTTAAATATTTTTTTTCGAAGTAAAATGTATATATCATGAGTTATTTCATAAATATTATGTTTTTCAGGAGCCACACCACATGACATTTTACAACCTAAACTAACTTTGTCTTGTCATTAAAAGGTCAAATGATCTGATATTTTAAAATACTTAACACAGTCATGATGAAATATTAATAATCTGTAAAGCAGTTTTTTTTATAATTAAATTTCTGTCAGGACCACTATCATCAAAGATGATTGACAATTAGCATACAGTTTGGATTTGCGGTATGGTTCTGTTCTGGGCAAGAACTCCCTGCGCATCCATGCAGCTTAGCATGGATGAGAGCAGGGAGAGCAGCGATAACCCCCCCAGGGTAAACAGAACAGAACCAACATAAATGTATTGCAGATATCGTTAAAGTTCAATAATGTTATGTACACATTTTTGAATTATTCTGATTCAAAGGAGAATCAGAAGGCTGAATTCTGACTGACAGAGGAGGAGTTGGGGATGGAGGAGGGTAATTAGCTATTGAGCAATGCGAAAACTGCTGATACTACTGCGGGACCTTATATATGAATACTTAGATAGGTGTCGTATTCCCATAGGTTGATGGGGATCAGCTGAGAGTCAGCTGATGCGAGCTTGACTAACGTGACCTGCCAGAACTAACGCTACGCTTGATAATAAAAAAATATGCCACCTATTTTGGTTTTCCTTTTTATTCGTTATCAGGGCAGTTGTGAAGGTTGTAATTATTTGTTTGTTTGTAAAGCTAGGAAAAATAAGCGAAGGCTTCAGCCTAGACCTTTTTGGATTACTATGAAAAATGATAAATAATTATTATGGAAAAATGTGTATGAGGACCAAAATAAATCTTCAAGCTGATTATAATTTTGTATTTGGTTACACCACATGGTTCATTTTTGAAATATTAACAAGCAGTTAAGGTTATTTTATTTGTTTTTATTTATTTATTTTTTTCATTAAATAATAATAAAAGATTATGCCAACTACTTGGGTTTTCTTTTTAAGAATGTTATTATTATAATGAGGCCTTTTTATTCATTAACAGGACAGTTGAATCATCCTAATATAAAAAAAAAAAAAAAAAAAGGATTAAAAGTGTATTCAAAAGAAACTATGGTGGTTGGGATTCAGGAATGACGAATGGCAGACTGACCCATATGTTTCAGTTAATGCAATTCTTTACTGGAGGGATGTTGGAATGTAGATGCACTGATGACACTGGATGAAATGTTTGTGGCACATTTCTGACACAACTGCAGATATGAAAGTCAGCTAAAACTGAAAAGACCACAAGTGTTCCGTTAAGGTTAGACTGACTCAGGACGATCGAAGATTTGACAAGAAAAAGATTTGACAAGAAAACACTCACTTAGAATGAGCCAAAAGAAAATTCTGCTATAGTGCAACTCTGCCTCAGGTCATATGTGTTTACTGTTAGGAGACTCAGCAACAACAGAGTCCGTCCTCCTCAATATCTTTCTCTTCCAAAAAATAAAAAAATAAAAAAAAATCTTGTACCCCTTCAAACCCCACTCCAGCTGTGTGTGAAATATCTGTCCTCTTGAACTTTTGTGGAAATGGAACCGAACCGACACACACACCAGCAGGCTTCTATTGCATTTGCATGAATTGGAGCTTTAGTTTGTCAGGCAGGTAAAACACAAGCAGAGCGTGGAGACGTGCAAGAGACAGGCCTTGTTGACTTGCTGAAATATGTTGCCAACCTTTCCTTATGAATTCTAAATCAGCATGAATTAATTCATGTCCAAAGCAAACAACAAATAGAAATTCCTCAGCAGGAGTAAGAGCTCTCTCAGCCCTCAGAGCTCATTCACCTCGGCAGGCCAAGTAGGAGCATGGCTTTCACATTTTAAAGTAAATATTGTTGTACTGCTATATATAGGCCAACATAAAGAGTATTGCTGGGTCTGTACATATTTAGCATCAGGGGTCTAATCTAGGTTCAGCTTGCCTCTGTCTATTTTAATCACAGTCAGTTGGACGTAAATGGCATACATTACAATATATTACAAACCATCTGGGGGCTTGATTGTAACATATGCTAAAGCTGGCCTTTAGGTGCACATGCTGAGGTACCTGACCAATTCTGGGACAAAGAGTACTTACAGACTATAAATGAAAATCACGCACGCACACACACACACACACACACACAACATTTAATAATCTTTAAAGGAATACTTCACCCCATAATGAACATTTTCTGAAAATGTACTTAACCTCAGGCCATGTTTTTTTTCATGGGAAGAAATTTGGAGATATTTAGCATTACATCACTTGCTCACCAGTGGATTCTCTGCAGTGAATGGGTATATATATATATATATATATATATATATTTATTATTATTATTATTATTATTAAGGAGCTTTAACTTCAAACCATTGCTTATGGCCAAAATATGAGTCGATAATCCATAATAATGTTTCTTCTAGTGGAAAAGTCCATCTCCTGCTGTTCTCCCACACAAAATCCACTGACATATTTGCTTAGAATTGTTTTGGACTGTTTTGGCTTGTAAACGGTGCTTGATCTGTGCATATTTCTCTCCTGATTCAGACAAGATTACCTTTTCACTGGAGAAAGCAATGTTATGTCTAGAGGACTCGTATTTTAATTGGAAGCTATGATTTGAAGTTAAAAACGTCTTAATGATGGATTTATTTCTTACAAACACACACACAGCTTTTCACTTCACAAGACGTTAAGTGATGGACTGGAGTCATGTGGATTACTTGTGGATTATTGTGATGTTTTTATCATCTTTTTGAACTCTTATGATGAGTGACATTTTGTGATTTATTTGAAAAGAGGAATTAATGTATTGCTTAGAAATTACTTCTAAACACTCCATATTCCATTAGAAGGATTACGTGAGAGATGTTGACAATGATTCAGACCTCCATATTCTGATTGGAAAATTAATCCATTGCTGTCCTATTAACCCTCAAGTATCTGACTTTTCTTTTAACCACAGTTTGTGAAATATTCTCAGAAATATTCTGAAGTTCAGTGGTAAAATGAGTCGACCAGTTTCCCTGATATTTATTGCATCACATTAAGTGATATAATAAAGCTATCACATATAATTATGCTCATGTGTGCTCCTCTAGGTTATTATTAAGTCTAACTTTCTCTGCATTAGTCCCACCTATTAAAGAAATCCCTGCACAGCACTGAGTTGTATGTGCAAATGGATGCTGTTTTTATTCACATTAAAGTTTTAGATATTGTTTTTATGTGACACTTGGGTCTCTTTGGGCAAAATAATCATGGAGGAAGTGACAAACAACATTAAGCAATTCAAATTCTGCATCTAAAATCTGCATAAAGAAATCTGCAGAAAGACAATAATAAATATTGATACAAGCTGTGGCAAATGGAGGAAAAGAAAAAGACGCAGTGTTTGGGAAGTTACTTTGAAAATGTCAGGGAAATAGGCTGGATTCAGGTGCGGGTTCAACAGAGGCTTTATTGTACAGAGATTATCACCACGGGCAATGAGCGCCTTCGCGGACAGTTAGTGTGGACGTGGAATCCCCAACCACACAGATGGGTGGATAGCAGCGGCTGGAACAAGCCGCAACAGCGGCAGTGGAGACGAAGCCGGAGGGGCAGCTCGCTAATCCGAGCGAGAGGCTGAGCAGCCCAACAACGAGACCGCAGAGTCCCAGGGTAGGCGGATGCCGGAGGAAGCCCACAGGTTCCTGAACGCACAGAGAGGTGCGGGAAAACAAACAGGCAGCTCGAGCACTGGAGCCTGGACGAGACAAGACAGGACTAAGCGATACTAACACTGACAGTCAGAGCAAGGGAATAATCACAACAATCTGACAAAAGACAGAGAAACACGAGGAGCTATAAGGGGAAGCTAATGAGATGACCAGAACCAGGTGTGAAACAAGAGGCGAGCAGAGAAACAAGGAGGGCGGGGAAACAATCATGCTGACATACGCGCACGTGGCGAGCTGTCAAAACAAGCCACGCACAACAACACACAAACACAGAGACAACAAGAAACAGGTGATCAGACCCCAGACCCGACAGAAAAAGTATAAGGTAATCATAATTTAGTATTAGTCAAGTAGACTACTTTAGCCAAGCTGCTGTTTTGAAAAAGCAGTTAACTACAATACAAGATACAAACCCAAAATTAGCTAATTACAAGTTAGTCATTTATTTATTTATTTATAAATTTTTTACAATACAATGATCATTTATAATCATTTTTATAACAGTCAATCTTGTTAAGCCTATTAACACCACCCCTAATTGAGCCAGAAAATGCAAATGAATGAATGAATGAATAACAGTGGCGTGGAGATACGTACTCTGTTAAATGGATATGTACTCTGCCCAGCTTTTTTCTTTATGCAATCTGGCAACCATTCACACGCGCTCTCTCTGCGGAGGCGCCGTGATCTGAAAACACAAACATATAGTACTGTACAGGTAAGCTGGAGTTCAGCGATCTCCATTTGAGGTATTCTACTTAAATGAAAGTATAATTCAGCCAGTCTGTGTTCTGTCATAGATCTCGACTGTATTGTTTGCGATAGTGGTTGCGGATTGTAAAGTTACTTACGCAACCTCTGTGCAGCAATAAGTCTTCTTTTTTTTTTGCCGTTGTTTTAAAATAGAAACATTAATGCAGTTTGGAATGATTGGAATTACTATTAGGAATTTCTCTGTTATAATATTTGAGAGTAGGTTTCCCTTTCAGTCGGTCACTCTCGACGTCACGTCGGTGATGACCGACGAATTGGGATCTCGCCAGAGAGACCAATCTACTTCGAGTGTAAACTAAACGAGCCAATGCACATTGGCATGTGATTATTGCATCCAGCTGCCGCTGATCACAGCGTGAGGATAAGAGGCAGCAGGTGCACCGTATTCATTCATCCTTTCGCTTCGGAGCCGAGCGGTAGTGCATCACTATTGCTCTCTACTCCGGTGTTCGTTGCAGCCAGCGAGTGCGGGTGTTACGGCACGGCAGTGGTGGTCACGGTTGCACGGCGAGAACACAATCATCTTTGTGCAGACAGCCACACCAGGAGTGTGCGGTGGCCAGCTCCACTGCGTGTTTCAGCACAAAGAGCATTTCTCTAAAAGAGCAACACGGGTGATCGCGTCTTTTTAAAGATGTCTTATCACCCGAGCGTTTCTGGGTGCGGTCGCGAACTGGCACCTCGGGACTTTCATGATCGCTGTCTCACGTGTCTGGGCATTGACCGCGATCCAGTGTTCGTCCCGGCAATTGTGGCGGCGCTGTGTCCGGTGGAGTCAGAGGTGATTTGAGGATCACGGTGACGGCTTCACCTGAGGGAGTTTGTCACCCCTCAACCACTCCGCAGCCGGTGGAGCGGCCGGAGGGACGTGCTGGCCCCTCTACAGTGTGGAGGGAGCCGACCGTTTCCTTCGGTTCGCCCCCTCGAGACAAGATGTCAATCGCTGCATTGGAGGGCGAACTCTCTCTCTCCGGGGATGACGACCTGGCTGCGTTGCCCCCTTCGGGTGTGACAGCGTTGTCCGAGCCAGACCCAGAGATGACGGCTATGCTTTCCCGGTCCCAAGAATGTTGGGCTCATGTGGAATCCTCCACCGTGTACTGATCCTTCGAGGCTGGACAGGTGGTTTCTCGGTGGAGGTCGCGCTGTTCTCAGCGCCCCCCTCCGGTGCCATTGTAGCTCCTCCGCTCTCACGGGCATTTCCTCGGTGGAGCGGTCGGTGGCCATGCAACTGTGTCCGACGGCCGCTACCACTCTGCGGGGTGACCCGTGTCTCCCCTCAAGGGCCTGTAAGTATTCATCAGGCTTAACTGGCAGTGCTTACAGAGCTTGTGGGGAGGCGGCTTCTGCCCTCCACGCCATGGCGTTATTGCAGGTCCATCATGCCAAAGCCCTGAAAGACCTGCACGAGGGTGGTCACGACTGGGCAGTTCTACATGAACTGCATGCTGCGACGGACCTCGCGCTTCGAGCGACGAAGGTGACTGCACAGTCCCTGGGTCGTGCGATGTCCACATTAGTGGTCCAGGAGCGCCATCACTGGCTGTGTCTGGCCAATATGAAGGAGCATGATAAGGTACAGTTCCTGAATGCGCCTGTGTCTCAGACCGGCCTTTTCGGCGACGGTGTCGAGAGCTTCGCCCAGCAGTTCTCAGCTGCACAGAAGCAGACGGAGGCAATTAAACACATCCTGCGCTGGAGGAAACCTGATGCTTCCGTCCCGGCTGCAGCCTTTCAGCCTGCTCGTCGCCGTGGGCGCCCCCCTGCGGCTGCCCCCACTCCCACGCAGCAGCAGCAGCCTTCCACCAGGCAGTGTCGTGGAGCCGGTCGCAGGCAGGACGCCCAGCCTGTCCAGGCTTCATGGCCGTTCATGTCGTCACGGGTCGAGGCCCTGTGTTCCACCACGCTGCTCCACCGTGGGTACGTCGGTGGCTCCATTGGTTCCTCTGGCACAGTCTCTCGGAGCCTGGTTAAGCCCAGCAGCCCCTGGAGCTAGAGAGCGGCGAGGGAGGAACCACAGGAACACTGCCGCCTGTTTACGGGTTTCCTGGTACCTGTCGACGACGGAATTGACAGCATCGCGCATTAATTATTTTATTTAGTCTGTGTTATTTTAATGTTTCGGGGTATTTTTTACCTAAAATAGAGACACAGATGTTGATGCGTCTGCATTCAATCATTTCAGTGGGCTTAAGTAGATCACCCTTTACAGCAGATTTAGTTCACAAACAACTGACAGTTTTGACCTAAATATGATTTTCAGTTACAATAAATAATCTTAAAATTCGACATTAGTAACTTAATTTTAGCAGCATCAGACGCGCGCACACTCACAAGATCTCCCAGTTCTTACTTGTAAATTCAGTTCACTGGAGACTCGCACTAAACGGATCATTTGAATCAGTGAGTTGTCAACTCGAGAACAGCTGCAATCGGTTCATTCTAATTCATCAATTAATCGTTTGGTGCGATTTGCGAACCGATTGAAATGGTTAATTGAAAAGAATCAGTTTGTTCTTGAATCAGACACCGCTTCTGTGTCTCGGAGCACGTGATATATTATAAGGAGTAACGATATGTTTTATGAAATGTAGTGAAGTAAAATGTACGATCTTATGCTTTGGAATGTAGTGAAGTAAAAGTAAAAGTTACTCAAAATAAAAGACTCCAGTAAAGTACAGATACTTGAAAAATGTACTTAAGTACAGTAACGAAGTAAAGCTACTCCGTTAATGTCCACCACTGGTCATGGAGGCAGCCCTTGTTCCTTTGAAAGAATGGGGGGTGCGCATTCTCAACTATCTCGACGACTGGCTCATACTCGCACAGTTGCGATCAGTTGTGCGCACACAGGGACCTGATGCTCAGACACCTCAGCCGTTGGGTCTTCGGGTCAACTGGGAAAAGAGCAAACTTGTGGCAATGCAGAGGATCTCTTTTCTCGGCATGGAGTTGGATTCGGTCAGTCAGACAGCACGCCTCACCCAGAAATGTGCTCAGTCAGTGCTTAACTGCCTCAAGACTTTAACAGGCAGGACGGCGGTCCAACTGAAATTCTTTCAGAGGCTCCTGGGGCATATGGCTGCAGCTGTGGCGGTAGTTCCGCTCGGTCTGCTCCATATGAGACCGCTTCAGCACTGGCTCCATGGCCCGAGGTGGGCGTGGCGACGCGGTACTGACCGGGTTCAGATTACACCGGCCTGCCGCAGAACCTTCAGCCCGTGGTCAGATCCCTCAGCTGGATTCAATAATTGCATGCCAATGTCCATTGGCTCGTTTAGTTTACACTCAAAGTGGATTGGTCTCTCTGGCGAGATCCCAATTCGTCGGTCATCACCGACGTGACGTCTCCGTTCTCTCCTTCAGGGAACGAGGGTTACATACGTAACCGAGACGTTTTGTTACACCAGTTTTCATAACGTAGACAGGGCGAGTGTATATCTGAAGTCTTTGGTGTTTATTTAGCCTCTAATTGATATCCTGTTATAAATCTGTACACTAACGTTAGATAAGGTAAAATAAACCATGAATACGAGTCAATATTCTATTAATTTGTGCTTATTGACGAAAAAGCAACATCTGATGAAATGTAAAAATAAATTTCCCAAATGACAACAATCAATGCAATTGAAATTGAGCAAAATAATAATTATTTTTTTTTTTCATAATTTTAACCATTATACAGTAAGACGAAAATATGACTGACTAAATTCTCAGACATTTAGTCGACTAAGACTTGACTAAAACTAAATCAGGACAAGTTGACTAAATATGAAAAAAAAAAAAAGTTACATTTGATACAGGACTAAGGCTAAGGACACATTCACACTAGCACGTTTGGTGTGCACCCGGGTTCGAGTGACGTCAGAGTTCGGTACGTTTGGCTAGTGTGAAAGCTGTCATGCTAACGCGGGTGCGCACTGGGGAACCGAACCCGAGACTACCTAAAGGAGGTGGTCTGAGTTCGATTGCACTCGAACTGTGGCGCGGTTCGCGTGAATATGAAAGCAACACGGACTGTTGCTTTCAGGGCGCAGCAGTCTCTCGGGTGTGCACTTGTTCAGGAAGTAAATGAACCTGCCCATGCGTTTTAGCTGATTACAATGTATTTTATGTATGATCAATGTATGATCATATTACCCCAATTTTACAGTCTCTGCACTGGCTACCTATTAATTTCCGTATCAGTTACAAAATATTATTACTTACCTAAAAGGCCCTTAATGGTTTAGCTCCTGCGTACCTAACTAGTCTTCTACCCTGCTACAATCCATCACGCTCCCTAAGGTCGCAAAACTCTGGACTTTTGGTAGTACCTAGGATAACAAAGCACACTAAAGGAGGTAGAGCTTTTTCGCATTTGGCTCCCAAACTCTGGAATAGCCTTCCTGACAACATTCGGGGTTCAGACACACTCTCTCTGTTTAAATCTAGATTAAAGACACATCTCTGTGGCCAAGCATTCAAATAATGCATCTCATAATCTTGGACTGCAGTTATATCTGATCAAATGCACATTATTATTCTTCAGTTTGGGTTAAACAAATCAATTTTGCTTGGTTGGAACAGCAGCTACGCTAATTATGTCTCTATTTGTTTAGCTATTGACATCCCGTGGTAACTAGGATATACACAAGCTTCAGTCTGGATCCAGAACACCTGAGAAGAGATGATGCCAACCCCTCAGAGGACCTCAGATGATGCCAACCCTGAAACAACCCACCAGATCCAGTCTGTATCCAGATCAGATGGTCACTGCAGTCACCCGGATCCAGTACGTATTCAGACCAGATGGTGGATCAGCACCTAGAGAGGACCTCTACAGCCCTGAAAGACAGCGGAGACCAGGACAACTAGATGAGCCCCAGATACAGATGTTATTCCCCTGTAAAGACCTTGTCTCAGACGACCACCGGGACAAGACCACAGGAACCAGATGAGTCTTCTGCACAATGTGACTTTGCTGCAGCCTGAAATTGAACTGCTGGTTTGGTCTGGCCAGAGGAGAACTGGCCCCCCGACTGAGCCTGGTTTCTCCCAAGGTTTTTTCTCCATTCTGTCACCGATGGAGTTTTGGTTCCTTGCCGCTGTCGCCTCTGGCTTGCTTAGTTGGGGACACTTCATTTCCAGCGATATTGTTGACTTGATTGCAAATGATTGCAAAGATACTATTTAAACTGAACTGAGCTGAATGAAGACATCACTGAATTCAATGATGAACTGTCTTTAACTGGAAAATTAGTGTTTACTATTGTCATTTTGCATTATTGACACACTATTTTCCTAATTAATGCTGTTCAGTTGCTTTGACACAATCTGTATTGTTAAAAGCGCTATATAAATAAAGGTGACTTGACTTGACTTGACCATGAGTAGAGACAAATCCCAACAGACTAAAAGCTGTATTTAAAGCTAAAGGTGGTTCAACACCTGATACTCAACTATATATCTAAACAAGACCAGAAACGTTTAAATTATCTAAGCTAACAGAGTGTGTTAAAAATGTAATAGATTGGATGACCAATAATTTTCTCTTATTAAATTCGGATAAGACAGAGATATTGCTTATTGGACCAAAAGACAGTACACAGAATTTCTTGGATTACAATTTGCAACTAGACGGCTGTACTGTTGTCAAAAATCTGGGTGTTATATTAGATAGCAACTTGTCTTTTGAAAATCATATTTCCCATGTTACAAAAACAGCATTCTTCCATCTTAGAAACATTGCCAAGTTACGAAATATGTTACCTGTTTCTGATGCAGAAAAGCTAGTTCATGCATTCATGACCTCTAGACTGGACTATTGTAATGCTGGTTGTCCTGGTTGTCCTGCATCTTCAATAAACAAGCTACAGATAGTCCAAAATGCAGCGGCTAGAGTGTCAAGAAAATGAGCTGATGGAAAGCAAGCATTAATGTAGGTGAACAGGTGGAGATGAAGAGATAGACACAAAGAGTGTAACCCTACAAGAAACAGACATTTTTAAAAGGGTTATAGGAAGTTTTCACTGGCAGTGCACTGACTGCTACAGCTTTTGGATGAGAGTCTTTTGCCTCCCCCTGCTGAGAGCTTTGATTCTGCTGACCTAACATAAAGAACTCTAGATTAAAGACTCATCTCTTTGGCCAGGCATTCAAATAATGCATCGCATAATCTTGGACTGCAGTTATATCTGATCAAATGCGCGTTATTATTCTTTAGCTTGGGTTAAACAAATAATTTTTACTAGGTTGGAACAGCAGCTACGCTAATTATGTCTCTATTTGTTTCTCTGTTTTTGCCATGGGTACACAAGCTTCAGTCTGGATCCAGAACACCTGAGAAGAGATGATGCAAACCCCTCAGAGGACCTCAGATGATGCCAAACATGAAACAACATACAGAACTACCAAATGTTGCTATAAGTTTGATTGCATCATATAATAATTGCTGTTAATAGTGTTCATCGTCTGTTTGATTACGTCTTTAATTGATTACGTCTTTAATTGATTTTTCCGTACAGTTCTGCCATATGTACATTAACTGACAATCACCACCGACTAGAAACTTAATTTGCTGTAAGTTTGACATCCCGTGGTAACTAGGATTTACACATGCTTCAGTCTGGATCCAGAACACCTGAGAAGAGATGATGCCAACCCCTCAGAGGACCTCAGATGATGCCAACCCTGAAACAACATACAGAACTACCACATTTTGCTATAAGTTTGATTGCATCATATAATAATTGCTGTTAATAGTGTTCATCGTCTGTTTGATTACGTCTTTAATTGATTTTTCTATACATTTTTGCCATATGTTCAAAAACTGACAGTCACCACTGATAAGCTACTACTAAATATTGTAGAAACATAATTTTCTGTAAAGTCGCTTTGCAACGATTTGTATCGTAAAAAGCGCTATACAAATAAACTTGAATTTTCTTCAATGAAACACATACAGTATTAGTGATGATAGTGTTGCTGATTTACCTTGGATTCGAGCGAGAGTGAGCATGCAGTGAATTTGCGTGTAGCAACTGCAATCAGAGTGGCAAATGAATGATAATCCGCTGTCTCCTCAAAATAGCCATCTACATACAACGCACATACAGTAAACCCATATGTCGTTTACTCTGTTGTGCATAATAGCACCAAATTAATTAAAAAACACAATATATTGACCCACGTTCTGTTTTCTATCATACTTTGTGCACGTTTGTGATGACGTCAGATGACCGCAAACGCACCGGTGTTTGATAGAATCAAGAGACCAGACCAACGCTGCGGGGGGTGCCAGGAACAATCGTACTCAGGTTTGAACCACAACAAACGAGCCCAGTGTGAAAGCCACCTAAGACTAAATTAAAATTAGTTGACAAAATTAACACTATACTAAATACATAAACATCCTAATTTACCTAATTTACTTTGAAAAACCTTGATAAGGGGAGCAGCTCGAACACAGGGTACTTGAAAAAAGCCTACATCACAAGTGAGAAACTAGACCTTCAGTCAATGGTTTACCAACAAGCGACATATTGTAAGAACAACATTAGTCTAGCCTCAGGACAGGATGTAAGTACACTCTTGACACTTGCCTGCCTCTGCGCCTGCCCTCATCTAGGTCTCAAGTCAGCTTGGTAAGTCAGCTCCGTAAGCTTGTAACACAGCCATTGTGTGCAAGGCTCCACCTGCTTGACCTGCCACCACATACACCCTGCCGTCCAGATGCAACCTGAAGAGGTCTGGATGGCAGAGCAGGAGTCTTTAAAGAAGACAACTCACCCAGGGAGAGAATGCTCACGAGCGCTCTCTACACAGGCGACATTTTCACATATCCATGTCCAGTCACACCCTCAACATCAGTGTAATCTGCATGCAGAAAAAGATGCAGCCAAGCTGAATATGGCTCATCCCACAATCTCACTAACTCAGTGTGAAGGTCAGAAAAAAAGGGGAGACACCTGGGGGAGGGGAGTTCATGACCGGCCAGAAAGCTCTCGTCTAATCTGCCACAGGTGACTAAGACTGCAGGCAGACTAAGCCTCTTAGTAGTGCATACCATAACGTCCAACATTCCCCGTATGCGGAACTGGAGCTAGGTTGGGGAGGTTCAATGCTCACACTCTCATCTCCATTGCTAACCACTTTCACCAGATGCGCCCAATGCAGCGCTATCCACAGGATCAGATGAACCAAGAGAAAGAGTATCTGGATCCCACTGAGCACCTCGAGAGCCGGATATGCTCATGCAAATGCTGACTACTATCCGTCAGGAGAGAACAGAATGAAAGGAACTCCTGAAAGGGAAAGCACTTCAGATTCAGATTCCTTCCATGCCCCACCTACAGTCCCCGTGATCGGTCTGCCTAGCTGCCTTGGCAGTCATGGGACCCGAACCACGGGTAGTAGTTGCTCAATTCTCATTCCTCAAAAGAGAATCGAGCAAACAAGGCATTTCTCAGCATGATCACATCACACACTGTGCATTTAGCACCCCGAGAGCAAAACATGCTCTTTTCAAACACTAGATTCCCTCAAGAATCAGGCGAGGACAGAAACTGCCATGAACACATTGCATTGAGTCTGTTCGACTCCCTCGAGAGGTGAGCGCACTCATGCAAACACTGTCTACAATCTTCAGTTAAAAGGTAAAGCTTTACCTCTGCTCTCAGTAGCCCCGTGAATGCATCATCATGAGCGCATCCCGCCATCTCGTGAGTCAAACATCCACGCTTTTCCACAGCCTTCTCAAATGTCTCTGCAGCGAACCCCACAATGTGCCTCGGCAGCAGCAGGACCCAAACCGCGAGACGCATACACTTGTCCCTTATCCCTCGAGAAGAGGGACAAATGCGAATGGAAACTTGTCACAATGAGCACATTCAGAGCCCTCGAGCACCGATCGCGTGTGCTCCTCACCAAGACACATAACGCATAGATTGTGTGTGTCCTCGGGTGTCAGAAACCTAGGACACGGAGGCACACACTTTCTAAAATGCTCACTTGATAATGCCTTAACACGCACTGTCAAACAAAGTGGTCCTGAAGACAACAAAAGTTGGTGAAGTGTTCGACAGATGCCCTCTTATGCTTCCGGGTGCCCGCGAGTGCCCGCTAGAGGACGCAGCGCAAGTTCCCTAGAAGAGAAATCCATTATAACCACTGACTTTTCGCTGTCTGTAGTATGCAGCTACAACATGTGATTGAGTCTGCTGACAACAGGAAAAATGGAAAAGTAAAAGAACGTTCACTTTGACACGTCCTGTTTAAACAGCTTGTTTGTTTCTCTGTACAGACTTCAGAAGGATTTCAGTGTCGGAAAACAAGAGAATGGTTATTTTTTTTATTGTGTTCCAGATCGCGTCGGAGGATAAGATGACAAGTCACAGTGTAATGAGTTGAAAGTTAAAGCAGCCAAATGTATTGGATCTGACAGCAGCTGCATCACAAACCATAAGTAAACAATTGCATAAATACTTTGTCTGGGAATGATGGTTTTATGTAAATCGTATTTACAATTTATGTAAAGTGTGTGTGTGTGGCGTATTTACAATTTATGTAAAGTGTGTGTGTGTGTGTGGTTGTGGTTATGGGGACAAAATGTCCCCACAGACATGGCAATGTCCCAAATCCATGTCCTTGTGGGGATATTTTTTTGGTGAGGAAAAAAGCTTACAAATCATACAGAATTATCTTCTTTGAAAATATAAAAATGCAGGAAGTTTTGTGTGAGGGGTAGATTTAGGGGTAGGGTTAGGGTAAGGGGATAAAATATATATATATTTTTTTTTTCAGTATAAAAATCATTATGTCTTTGGAATGTCCCCATAAAACATGGAAACCAAGTGTGTGTGTGTGTGTGTAGAAGTTTTATAAATATTACAAATGAACCTCTAAGAACATATTAAAATAATAAAAAAATAATTGATCCCTTTAATTGAGTTTGAGAGATAACAAAATATATGTAACAAAATATGCGTTCCAGAATCCTAAGATGCAGTTGTATGTTACATTATTAATATACACTGAAAAGCAGTTATTATTGCATGCTGTTTTATAAAGAACTATAATACACTGATGCAAATAGTATCTGTCACTAAAATAGCATCTTACACTATATACATTTGTTGAATTAAAATAGTACAATAATTTGCATTTAGTAAATGTGTTAGTGTAAGTTTCTGAATGAGCTCAATCAGGGTGGCAATATCAAACTTGAACAAATACATTTTTACTAAAAATCATAAACAGCATAATTCACATAATTTATTTATTAACTCAGTAGCGTTTGGTCATGCTACAAAAATACTTTGTTACTGTAGCTGAATATAGTATAGCAACATAAATCCAGCAATACAATTCAGTAGTCAGAGTATATTAAAACAGAACAAGGGGCATGGTTATGGTTGTGAATATTTTTAGTGTGAAGAACAAACTGATTAATTGCAGACTGCAAGTCACAGGGACATAAAAGTTTTTTTTTTTTAAAGTTGTTTGTTCATAATGTGTTTTGTGAAAAACTTTTTTATTGCTTTTACAAGGAAAATGTGGTAATTATGCTTAGTGAGTGTCTGAACTATTCAGTACCACATTTTTTTTATTTTAATTGTTTCCTCTGGTGAGAAATTTGAGTCCACTTGCTAGTGGCACTGAAATACTGTTACAATCTTGAAATTGTGTTGATAGAGCACAGGGAGAGAACTTTAGATGGTTTTGGGCTAATTGAAATGACTAATTGTTACAATCACCTGGCAACCCTTTCATGTATTATATGGGTGCATAGCCACAAGACAAGTCAAACCAGATTAAGATATAGTGATGGCTGAGAGAGTGAACAACGAATAGACATAGAGAGGGGCAGGAAGTTAGTGATTAGCATATAAAAGTGGTTATTGGTAAGCCTTTAATGTTCCTGGGAAGTAGAACTTCAACTCCAACTTCCAAAAATTCTCTGGCTTCTGAGGGACATGGTGTAATGCAGTTAGATGTGTGATGAATGGTGTGAGTGTAGGACTATGTCAGTGTACAGTATATCAGAGAGTTGGTATCTTTGCAGAGAAAAAAAAGGAAATGTTGGGGATACTCCAGTAAAAATATATTCATCACCTTAATAAACAAAAAGTTAATATTAAGTCATTTACATTTTTGGAAACAATATTTCCAGTTGCTTTGTCTGTTTTTGTCCTGTCAATGAAAATAATTCCAAACAAATCTAAATCAGAAGCGTTGTAATACAGAGCAACACACAGTAGTAGTGTTTTGTTCCCAAATGATTACATGTTTTTGAACAACTTGATTGAGTGAATTATTCAATGATACGTTCACTTGTTTCATTCCTGAAAGAAACAGAGTATTGAATGAACGGATCCGAACAAACGAACATTACTGATCGAATTAGTCTTTATGAATGATTTACTTGAATAAATGATTCAATGACTCATTCATAAGATGGCCACCTGCTGCCATCTACTGGCATGATGTAACTGTGGAAAGAGTCACTGAAAAATTTGCACCTCTGTAATGAACAGACTGACAGTGTGTATAATGTTGTGTTTTGTGGACAGGTAAACTACCATGTACAGTACAGTAGTCACATAATTGGTTACAACACTGTTTGGTTCTTGTCAGTGTAAGTATGAACTGGTTTACAATAGGTTTCTAGACCACCTCAACTGAGGACCAGCACCATTGCGGTTCAAAAGAAGTATGGGAGAACTAATTATTATTATTTTTTTTAATATTTAAACTCATAACTGTATAAAACTGTAAGACATCCGTTCTATAATCAATTTTTTTTGTTTGTTGTTGTTGTTTATTTTTGTTTTTTTTTAGAAAGCATCAAATTCCTCCCACGTTCCTTAAACGGTCATACTGTGACAACTTCCTTTTTTCCCCCAACACTAAAAAGATGCTATCTGTCTCAGCTCAGAAGTCTGGCCTCCATTTCACCCACTCATACTGTACATTTCCGAATTTTTGCTCCTGGTTATATTTGATTGAAAACCTTATTACATTTAAATTCCTCCATTTTGTACAATACAAGCATATCTTTTTGTGCGAAGCAACCACTTGTGTGTCTGCTTAGAGCTTCTGATATGTGACGTCCTTAATTTGTTGCAGGTTTAACTTTACCTGAATATGATCTATCAAGCTGTACAATGAAAAGCCAGACACTGATCTCAGATCAGTATTTTTGTTTGACAACCAGATTTATCTGTGGTGTGTGTTGATGCTAAATGCACAATTACTGAAATACAAGAATGATTTCCTCATCTTAACTGAAACTGCATATGCTTCTTATAAAAGCACTGTGATATATAAATTATCAAATTAAATTATATTTAATGACTACATGCTCACACAATAGCAATTACAAAGTAATCAAATAATATACCCTTTTTAATCCATTAGCCTACAACAACCTATAACAAACTTAAGTGCAAAATGTTAGGTAAAAAATGCTTTCCGTATTTATTATATCTATCCTTTTATAAAAGGTAAAAAAAAATATTTCCGTATTTATTATATCTATCCTTTTATTATCCCTTAAAGCAAGGGTAGGCAGTGTTTTTCATAAACATTTTTTTTTTGTTATACTGGCTGAAAGTGTCTTCACTTAACTTCACCTATCTATCTATCTATCTATCTATCTATCTATCTATCTATCTGTCTGTCTGTCTGTCAGTCTGTCTCTCTGTCTGTCTGTCTGTCTGTCTACCTACCTACATATATATATATATATATATGCAGTTTCACAGAGACAACAACCTGCAGTTTCTTACATTTCACGGTCATTGCTTAGTCCTTTTTGAAGTTATCCTAACAGGAGTATAAGGGCATTTGTCCAGATAAAGGCTAAAGGGATGACCCTTTCAGCCATTGCAAGAGAAGCTGGTCGTTCCAAATCTGTTATTTCTCAAAAATTGCAGCTTTACAATGACAGTAATTCATTCAAGTCCCCCAAAAAGGCTGGTCGTCCACGTAAGACAAATGCACGAGAAGACAGGATAATGAGACTCTCAATGGGGAATCGGTTCAACACTGCTACTGGAATTGCTTGCCAGTTCAGGATCTGTCTCGGCACATTTAAGAGAAGTCAGACTGAAATTGCACTCTGCAGTGACCAAGCCTCTCAAATTAATTGTATTCTGAAGCACAGTATAAAAAACTTAAATGAGATATTTGAAAAAGCACTCTGATCAAAATTAGTGAACACTTACATATACCTACAAGTTATTGGTGTTATTCTGCCACCTGATGCTAATTTCCTAAATTATATGACAAACCCTATTTAACTGGCAGCATCCCTGCAAGATGGTGGGCTGCTCTGAGGTGACTGAAAACCTCTGACAGGAGGTTGTCCAGATGAAGGCTAAAGGGATGACCCTTTCAGCCATTGCAAGAGAAGCTGGTCGTTCCAAATCTGTTATTTCTCAAAAATTGCAGCTTTACAATGACAGTAATTCATTCAAGTCCCCCAAAAAGGCTGGTCGTCCACGTAAGACAAATGCACGAGAAGACAGGATAATGAGACTCTCAATGGGGAATCGGTTCAACACTGCTACTGGAATTGCTTGCCAGTTCAGGATCTGTCTCGGCACATTTAAGAGAAGTCAGACTGAAATTGCACTCTGCAGTGACCAAGCCTCTCAACAGCAGAAAGAATCAAAAGGCTAGGCTCACCTTTGCTGAGGAGCATGTTGTGTGGAGAGAGGAGAACTGGCTCAAAGTTCACTTTAGTGACGAGAGCAACTTTAATTTATCTGGGTCTGATGGGTGACATTTTGTTTGGCATCAAACTGGGGAAAGACTGAAGCCCAAGTGTGTAAAGAGGTCAGTGAAAGGTAGAGGGCAAAGTGTCATGGTTTGGGGGATGTTTTCTGCAGCAGGAGTTGGTCATCTTATACAGCTACATGGCGGGTGAATGCGAATGTCTGAACCTTCTTCAGCAACGTGTAGTGCCTTTCCTGCAAGCATCTCCCAATCAGCCTGCAATTTTCATGCAAGACAATGCCCCGTCAAAATTGCAAAAGTTGTAAAGCAGTTCCTTGAAGCTAAGAATACTGAAATAATGAAATGGCTAAGAAACCCACTACAGTTACCGAATTATGGAAGAGAGTGGAACAAGAGTGGACCAAGATCACACCAGAACAGTGTGAGAAACTAGTGATGTCCTGCAGTCACAGATGTGCTGAAGTTATTCAAACAAGGGTTTATACACTTCATACTAATTTCTGACAGCTGTAACCCTCCAAAATTTAGTTATAATCTTCTTTCGTGCTGCAGTGGTTGCTGTCTCAAGACCATAAAATGTTAGTCCAATCATTGCTTTTGTTACAAATGCACTGATATGATGTCTTACGTGCCTGTCATCCTATGCATTTGCATACCTCCACATAGCCAGTAGTGAGAGTTTGGGGCACGGCTGCTGCAGTAGGCTGAGCCAGAGGGTGTTAAGCCCATGTGGGAACAGAAATGCAGATTCTGTTACAGAAGTGCAAGCCAAAATTCGAAGACTTGCAAAGTACACAGGGACATACAAAGGGGTAAAACTAGGGTAAACCTTGGCAGTGTTTTACAAGATGGAGGAATTTGCTGGAATGAATGGGCTTCAATCGATATGATGAACTTGCAGAGTTTCTTCTCAACAGGTAAGCACACCTTCAAGAGTAAAGTATTCGTAATATGTTAGACCTTTTATTGAAAGTAGCCTACTTTTATCTACATTTTATAGACCCGTAAGAGCTGTGTTTGTGGCAGTTAAGTTGGGGGAAGCATGATGCGCAAAAGGGGTGTTTGCAAAGGTTGATTGAAAAAAAAAAGCATTATTTTTGTAGTTCTGCTAAGTGACACTATTAGCGCAGAAACTGCCCAGTCAATTCAATTCAGTTTAATTCACATTTATTTAAATAGTGCTTTTCACAACCCTGTTGAAAAAAACCAGCATATGCTTGTTATGTATGTTTTGAAGTATGGCTGCTGGTTTGAGCTGGTCATGTGCTGGTCCTAAGCTGGTCCTGAGTAGGATCTACTGTAGTTGCTTAGGACCAGCTTAAACCAGCTCAAACCAGCAGCCATGCTTCAAAACATACCTAACCAGCATATGCAGTTTTTTTTCAACAGGGAATACACATCGCTGCAAAGCAGCTTCACGTAAAATTAATGGTTCTACATTTAATTAACCAGTGGGGACTATATTAAAGTGATGTCCATATGGCAGAAATGTACAGTTCTAGCATAGTAAAAATCACGCAGTTAGTTAATGACATGTACTGAAGCAGAAATGGTGAAAATGATTAACAGCAATGACAGTGGCGTAGCGCAAACTGCGCAGCCCACCCCCCCCGCAACAGTGAAAGGCGGGGCCCTCTCTGCATAATCAAAACTGTGCGAGAAATGGCAGCTGATGCCCCAGGAGGCAGCACAATCGGTAGATGGACTTTCATGCTGCAGTGGTTGCTGTCTCAAGACTGGCTGAGCCAGAGGGTGTTAAATATCTGTGGTATATATTAATGGTCACTAAATCTAATTTAACATTCTATTTTTTTCGGTTAATGGTTAATCATCGGTTAACGAGCGTCAGTTGTCGGTCAAGAAAATTACCAAAATGAACAACCCTAACATTTGGGTGGGGGGGTATTTACATTGTTTAAATACCTGAGCAAATCAAACTAATATTTAACAAACCCATTTAAATCCTTTTAAAGACATGAATAAATATACATATCAAAAGTTATGTTATCGCCAGCAGCCTATTTGCACAGTTATTTGCAGTCACAGAGTCCAGTGGGGAGTAATCGTTACCCACTGTGTTATAGCAAACATCTCCCCATGTTCCCGTTCACACAGATTTCCATCCATATGTGCAAATCAATGGCTTCCTGTCTGTCTGTAAAGAGCAACCATTCTGCTATTCTGAAACATGGCATGCATACTTGCTGTCATACATGATTTGCTCTCATGGAGTTACAGACATGTACATGACTTAGTAAGTGCATTTATTATCTAGTGAGTCTGCTTGCAGCATCGCACCACATGTGGCCTGTTAGGTCAGGCAAGGCGACGTGCTACACAGAGAGAAGATCAGATCCTACAGGCTCGGGAAGCATCAAAGCCTCGGCTGGTCGACCCAAGAGTTTCCCTCTGAGCCCCTGAGCCAGAGATAAGACAGACTTCATAACAACAGCAAATCATGAGTCTTGGATAGAGGATAGAGGATGGTGAAAGTGCTAAAAATATGCTGGTTTATGAAAACTCAAAGACTTAAGAGCATGAACTGGAGAAGGGGGCAAATGGTTTGATCTATGATGCACTGAGATTAATTTTCTTATTATGGATTGTGATAAGAGATTAAATTATCATTGATGAGGGAAAAATTAAAGCTAAAGCCCTAATTTTTAAATTCAAATTGTCTTTAATTTAGCAATTTCTAGGTGATTAGAATATATACAGTATATTCCGATATCGCACATTAATTTGGGCTAAGTTACTCCCAAAAGCATTGAATAGACATAACAAAAAATATTTATAAGAAAAAAAAAGGTTTTCAACTATATCATATGTGTGTATACATATAATACAGTTTATTTATTTATTTATTTTGTCTTGAATATGTCTATGGACCCTTTTCACAAGACTGTGATGACGCATTTAATGGTCATCAGCATCATAAATCCTCGAAAGTTTTTCATATTTGTATCTACATTTATAACACTATTCTTTGTATTATATCACCTTTGCATCAAATTACAAAAAAAACTGTTCTATGCGTCTATGGGAGGGACGGTAAATTTGACATCGTTCTCTCTTCTGACTGCCGTTATCAGTCTCTCTCAATGTTTTTCCTTTTATTGAAATTCATGAAATCACTATCGTGGAGTTTTTCTTTTGCTATTTGAGCAAATGGGAATGCAAAAAATATATTTGTGGTACTCTCCCATTCACTGCTATTCAAGTTAACCCAACTATGACGACTTCCGCTGCTGAGAAACCCAGAAATGTGAAAAAGGTCCATTGAATGCACGTAGCTTTTCCAGAATCTGAATGCAGAGGTATTCATCAGTCTGCTGGGAGATAAAGTGGTGGTGATCATGCTGCTACACTGATTTGCTAAATGTGAATAAAGAATGAGAATAAAATATTTTCCACTAATGAATTAATTGTTTACAACCAGTCACTGCAGCGTAATTTCTTAAATTAGCTTCCATTTTTTTGTACATACAATTTTTTTTCTCTCTATGCGTAGTACTAGTAGTAGTCAGAAGTCTGGTTTTGTAAGACTGTCTTGACCTGATACCACCCTTGGTATTTAGGTTGAGGCTTTTAACTGATTCTATGATCTCCTGCTGTTTAATGTCCTCAGTTGCCCTGTTTCCTTTCTTCATCTGCAGAAAAAAAAGTAAAATTCGGAGGATGGAGGCTTCTTAATTGATACATTGCTCATCTAACCCTTGTAAAAAGAATATAAAGATAAAGAAAGACACAAAGTTGAAGAAAGAAGAAGAAAAAATATTGAGACACACCCTATTATCCCACTGCCTATCAGAGCCTATCCACACCACGTTACATAAAAGCTCAGAATGTCAGAATGTGCTGATTTGTGCCAATGGCTAAACAGAAGCACTGCTGATCTGACTACCATGTCATGCACAGGAATAGCCAGAGGTTTGAGACTGTATTATGATTTATGTAATGGCTCGTCAGCCTTACTCAAGAGAAGTGCTGAGTTTTTGTAGCAGTGCAATAGAAGAAGTGTTTTGGGTTCTTAAAGAAGTGAGCAGTTCTTAAAAAAAAAAAAAACTTTTTTTTTTCTTTGTGTGAATAACATTTTAATAATCCAAAGAACCTTTTGTGTAATGGAAAGGTTCCTTGGACCAACTTTAAGACACTTAAATTTGAAATGTCTCTTCACATCCCTTTTGTGATTTCTCGGCTTAAACCCATTCTGCCTACTGTGCAACTCACATTTTTGGTTGCGGAAAAGATTCAAGTCCAAAAATAACTCGAGGACATATTCTTGCAGCGGCTGGCGCATTTTAACAGCGTCAGCAAAAGGAATGCATGTGATTCTGTTTCCTCATGATTGCTAGTCTGCTCAACAACCATATACAATTGTAAATACCTCTGTCAACTGTCACTAATCAAATAATGAGCTCATAAGCAACCCTGTCACTGGATATTATAATGCTAAAGAGTGGAGAAACAGCGAAGCAGCATCACTACAGCTTCCCGATATCCCTTCTCAAAAATCATCCATACACTTCTATCCATTCCACTTCTCAAGCTCTTCGGGCCATAGATATGGGTGTTTTATAATGGCTTTAGTAGTGGAATGATTTGCAGATGAATGCAGTGCAGTCTGAATACTGTATACTTCTCTAAAGGTCAGCAGGATTGTGAGAGAATGGGAGCGGTGTCTCTCTGAGAGTCATATCATGCTGTCTGTTCCTCTGGGTCGAGCTTGTCCTTTCCAGCTGATTTAGGAACGGCTTCCCCTGAGTAAATCTTACCTTCATGGTGAGAGGAGAACAAGTACAACAGATTTTGGATCAGCGTGAATAGAAAACTTCAACCTTTCATGTGCAGTCAGAGCACCAACCTGATTTTGTATGACTCTGAAAATAAATAGCCATCACAAAGGGACAACAGCTGGGATCAAGAACACTAAAGTCTATACAAGCTACTGAATATGCAGCTTTTTTGTCTGCTTGCATGTATGCATGCATAAAAAAAAAATTATTTTGAAAGAGACGCACATGCTGCTTTTATTAAAAAAGTGGCTGACTGGTCTTTTTGCAATGCTGTGTAAGTCTTCATATAAAAATGGAGCTAGAGCTGTAGGACTGTACACTTTAAAATGCAGACATTTGTGGCCCACAAACTCATCCCTATGTGCTGAGATTTGTTAAGATACATTTCCTCTGGGAATTCTCAGACTGTAAAACAGAAAGCCCATTGGTGTTCATTAAGCCTGACAGAGAATAGCTCTGCTTTACACTCCCCGCTGGATTATTAAATTGCAAGTGTAACACTGGAATAAGGAAGAATAGGGTGGCTCAAGTTGAATTTAGCTCTCGTTTAGGGGACTTCTTTCTTTTTCTTTTCTTTTTTTACTCATAATTGTTTCGGCACCATTTGCTAATGATCAGTCTCAATGAGCCCTGTGCTTGAACATGGCATAATAAGCACTTCTTGGTTCGGTGTGCTGCCCATTAACAACATGCTTTTAGCATTGACACTGTAAGGTATTGTATAATGTATTATCCAGCATAAGGGATCTGAATTCACAGTGTTAAGTAGACCGTACAAAATACAGTAAAAATAACCATTTTCTATTTTAATATATTTTATTATGTACCGTATTGTCCCGAATATAAGACGATATTTTTTTCTTGGAAATACATCTGAAAAAACGCAGTCGTCTTATATTCAGGGTCTAGACTTTGACATGTCAATAATACACCCACAACACTAGGTGGCGCCAAATACGCATAAAACGAGTGTGCCATGAAATACGTAATGTAATGCGTGTTGTAAAGATCGCGAGTAAAAACAAAAGAAAAAGAAAACCTTACAGCTGCATGAGTCGTGACTGTCACGTTAGCCTGATGAGACCAAACTCCCTTTGCGATTTTAAAACGTAAGTCAGTACCCAGATTTGAAGACTACAGTAGGATTTAACTTCTACTGTTAATAAGATTTTGGTAGGCTACTATTAGATGGATAGCCTAAATGTCCTAATTCAGATGGGAATTTTTTTTTTTAAATGGTATATCAAAAAGTGTTTATTTTTTAAATGTGATTGTTGGTACATTTTACCAGTTTTTACCATACTTTCAAAACAAAAATTTAAATAAGAAAAATATGCAATATGAAAATTATTGAAGACAAAATGTGTTTTACTGAGAAAAAACAAGATTTGGTTTTTAAAAAGCCTTTTTCCAAAAGGTACATCTGGAAAAAGGGGGGGTTGTCTTATATTCGGGCCAATACAGTAATTTATTCCTGTGATGCAAATCAGAATTTTCAGCAGCCATAACTCCAGTCTTCATGTTTGACATGATCCTTCAGAAATCCTAATATGATGATTTGCTGTTCAAGACTTATTATTATCAGTATTGAAAACAGCTGGGCTGTTTTTGTTACTATGATACACTACTATTCAGAATTCGATGTCACATGATCCCTCAGAAAAAACAAAATCAAATTTTATTCAGCAAGGGCATATTAAAGTGATATGAAAAATAACAAAAGTGAAAGAGTAAAGTAAAAGACAAAATTGCCAAACGTAAAGACAACATATTATTAAATACTACAAAATATGTATATTTCAAATAAATACTAAATGTTATATTAATCAAGGAATCCTAAAAAAAAAGTATCATGATTTCCACAAATCACTGATAATGAATAAAGTCAGATTGACTATCCTCATATCATAATAATAATAATAATAATAATAATAATAAAAAAATAATGAATGAATGAATGAATGAATAAATAAATAAACAAATTAGAGAACAATCTATAAATACCAGATTTTTTTCTGAAATATTGTTAATCTTCAGTGCTCAAAATGTGAAAGAATATTAGCTGTGGGTATAGGACTGTTATACTAAAATGTTTTACAAAATAACTAAGGCATTTCAACAAAAACCTTTATTTTGTGGAAAACACAGTGATTAAAATTAGAGAACAGTGACCACTGTAGCATGAAAAAAAGATTACAACTAAAATTTTGGAGGGTTACAGCTGTAAAAAAATTGTAGGAATTGTAGAGGCCCTTGCTTTGAATGACCTCAGCACATCTGCGGCTGCAGGATATCACTAGTTTCTCACACTGTTCTGGTGTGATCTTGGTCTACTCTTCTTCCACTCTCTTCCATAGTTCGGTAACTGTAGTGGGTTTCTTAGCCATAACTTTGTTGCCAAGGATTTTCCAGATATTTTAAGTTGGGTTTAGATCACTGGGCCGGCCATTTCATTATTTCAATGTTCTTGGCTTCAGGGAACTGCTTTACCTGTTTTGCAGTGTGACGGGGACATTGTCTTGAACGAAAATTGCAGGCTGATTGGGAGATGCTTGCAGGGAAGGCACCACATGTTGCTGAAGGAGGTTCTGATTTTCATTCACCTGCCATGTAGCTGTGAAGGATGCCCAACTCCTGCTGCAGAAAACATCCCCCAAACCATGACAAATCCTCCTCCACCTTTCACTGACTTCTTTATGCACTTGGGGTTCAGTCTTTCCCCAGTTTAACACTGGACATGTTTCCCATCCGACGACCATGGACGACCAGCCTTTCTGGGGAACTTGAATGAATTAGTGTCATTGTAAAGCTACAATATTTGAGAAATCACAGATTTGGAACGACCAGCTTCTCTTTCAATGGCTGAAAGTGTCATCCCTTTGGCCTTCATCTGGACTGCCTCCTGTTGTAGGGTTTCAGTTACCTTAGAGTGGCCCGCCATCTTGCAGTCTCACTGAAAATTAGGTGAATGCGAGTGTTCTCTAATTTTGGTCAGAGTTCTTTTTCAAATATCTCATTTAGGTTTGTTATACTGTGCTTCAGAGTACAATTAATTTATGAAATATGCTTAAAAACTGCCCTTCTAGTCCTGTTAGGAAAAATTCAAATAGAACTAAGCAGTAACCTTGAAATTGTAGGTTGTTCTCTTATTTTGATCTACACTGTAAATAAATTAATACATGTAATTATTTATTTATTTGACAAATTGAATTCGATTAATTTGATTATTTAGGACTCTTCCTAGGATGATTAGGATATGTTATAGTTTATATAGTTAGTAGTTAGTAGATAGTCTGCAACTTGGGTGTGTCGGCTGTCCTTGATCCCCTTACTGATTGCCTCAGCGATGGATTTGAGGACCTGGTCGTGCCTCCATCGATACCGGCCCTCACCCAGCGCCTTGGAGCAGCTGCTCAGGATGTGTTCTAATGTCCCTACTTTGGAACAAAGGGGGCATGCAGGTGTTTCTATTTTGCCCCATGTGCACAGGTTGAATGGACATGGGAGGACATCATAGACCCCTTTATAATAATAATAAAATAATTTCTTATTTCAGGAGTGCCAAGTCATTATGCAAAATCAATTGGTATTTGTTGATATTTCGAATAGAATAATGAGACATACATATTCAGTCGGGTCTATTCTGGTTTATATGCGATCACAGGGCTTTGATAAACAATATCCATCAGAGTAGTCCAAAATCATGTACATTTGGAGAAATTCGATTTTTAGATGTCCTCATTTGAATATGGAGAACTGCACTTGTTGGCTACCATTCCCAGTCAAAGTGCATTGGTAACACTTTATAATAACGTTCAGTTGTAAGTCATTTATAAGTGATTAGTTAATGATGAACTAATCATTTACAAAACATTCATAAGTGATTAATAAGTGATATGCTAACAATTTGTGTATGTTTTGTTAAGTAATTTACAAGTAATTAGTTAATGATGAACTAATCATTTACAAAACATGACTATGCATTCATAAATTATTAATAAGTGATATGTTAATATTTTTATCTATGATTTGTAGATTAAGTTATAAATCATTTACAAGTGATTAGATAATGATGAACTAATAATTTAGAAAACATGACTATACGTTACAAATGATTATTAAGTAATATGCTAGCGATTTACAAATCTGCAAAAACAGCAAAAAAAGTGTGAATTATCAAAGACACGATCTGAGGGAATCGCCCGTGAAATATTTGGCATGCTAAATATCTGGAGCTGTCGGCGATTCACAATCACGCTGTGTGAAATGAGTTCTGACTGAAAAACACATCGGCGATGACCTACAGCCAATGAGAGACCAAGATACAGGACAGCAGGAAGTTCGGGGAGGAGTTATATTAAACGTAGTTTGCGCACCAGTGTTGCCAAATCCGATTGCCGCCGGTTGTTTTTTATGTCAGCAGGTTGAAGCGACCCCAATAACGTGATATTTAGGCCCTGGAATGTGAATTGTACCAGGAGAACCCCGCCAAAAAAATGTGTATTTTTCCCCCCGAACGTGATCTTTACTGGGGGAACCCCTCGAAAGCAATTGGGCTATTTTCAGGCTAGTTTTGAGTAGTAATTGGGCCGGTTTTGTAGCGAAAACCTGGCAACCCTGCACCAGACAGAGCTGTCGGCGATTCTTCCTACTGTAAAGTCATGCAGTGTGTAACCTCCCGCCGTTGTTCCATCGTGCAGTGTGAACACAGCAACAACTGAATGCTACCCCAGATAGTCACGCAGTGTGAAAACAACAG
>NW_015659918.1:448839-450324 GCF_001515625.1 Sinocyclocheilus rhinocerous | reverse complement strand
CCACAAAGCGCGGCCCAGTTCACTAACGAATTGTTTTTACATTTGTTCGTGAATCAGATAATTACTGCTTTTCAGGTAATTCAGAAGTCCTCTGAGAAATCTAATCCCGTCCGGATATGTCTGAGATTCATCGCGTAATTGTTTGGTGATCCGATTCTCCGACCGCTCGCGGCTCGCTCTACTTTCATCATGGATATAAGCCGTAACAATAAAATGAAATCAATAAGAAGATGCCGATCACGGTTCACAGAAAACATCTTCTGATGCACGACCTTGGACACATCATCAGTGTTGTTTCCAGGAGTCACTGGGTGTTTCGGGTCTTACAACAGACACCCTCGTCCTGGCGACCCGACCGAGGCTGATCAGACCCCGGCCTGTGTCCAAGTGGCATTCCACTGCCCCCACTGCTCTCCCCTCTTCAACCAGAGCCATCTGGAATTCTTTTTCTGCTGCCTCCACGTTGTTACCTATGGCTCTTCTTCGGTTAACACCTGTTATGCCCAACGTAACGTAGGCCTTGCTCAGGGAGTGACTGGCAAACCCCCTGCTGCCCACCTCTACTGGCATACACCTGGTCCTCCATCCGTTCCTCCGACAATCCTCCACCAGTTCTTGGTATTTCTCCCTCTTTCTCTCTTGAGCCTCCTCCATTCTCTCCTCCCAGGGCACTGTCAGCTCCAACAAGATCAGTTGTTTTGTGGTCTCAGAGACCAATATGATGTCAGGTCTCAATTTGAACTGTTTGGACAATTTGGAATTTTCAGCTGCCTTTCCAGGTCAACTGTCATTACCCAGTCCCGGGCTGTGGAGAGCAAACCTCCTGAGCAGTTTTTCAATGCTTTCTCTGGCTTTTGTCCTTCCCTGATGAAGTGAATAGCCTTGGCTGCAACTTGGGTGTGTCGGCTGTCCTTGATCCCCTTACTGATTGCCTCAGCGATGGATTTGAGGACCTGGTCGTGCCTCCATCGATACCGGCCCTCACCCAGCGCCTTGGAGCAGCTGCTCAGGATGTGTTCTAATGTCCCTACTTTGGAACAAAGGGGGCATGCAGGTGTTTCTATTTTGCCCCATGTGCACAGGTTGAATGGACATGGGAGGACATCATAGACCCCTTTATAATAATAATAAAATAATTTCTTATTTCAGGAGTGCCAAGTCATTATGCAAAATCAATTGGTATTTGTTGATATTTCGAATAGAATAATGAGACATACATATTCAGTCGGGTCTATTCTGGTTTATATGGGCTTTGATGGCTTTGATAAACAATATCCATCAGAGTAGTCCAAAATCATGTACATTTGGAGAAATTCGTGTCCTCATTGTCCTCATTTGAATATGGAGAACTGCACTTGTTGGCTACCATTCCCAGTCAAAGTGCATTGGTAACACTTTATAATAACGTTCAGTTGTAAGTCATTTATAAGTGATTAGATAATGATGAACTAATCATTTACAAAACATGACTTTACGTTCACCAAC
>NW_015659918.1:447251-448487 GCF_001515625.1 Sinocyclocheilus rhinocerous | reverse complement strand
TGACTGAAAAACACATCGGCGATGACCTACAGCCAATGAGAGACCAAGATACAGGACAGCAGGAAGTTCGGGGAGGAGTTATATTAAACGTAGTTTGCGCACCAGTGTTGCCAAATCCGATTGCCGCCGGTTGTTTTTTATGTCAGCAGGTTGAAGCGACCAAAGTTACTTATAGTTAATAGAATGTCTAAAGTGGACTATCGAAATAAAGTGTAACCGGCTCATTTAGTTGTTTCCAGTTACATGCATGTGTTGTGCTAGTTATGTGACCTATTGGCAATGTGCAGTACTTATCTGTTGTCACTGGCAACATGCTTGTCACTGCATATTGTGCGCTTAAAGGGGGGTCTAATGCTATTTCATGCATTCTGAGTTGTTTACACTGTTAGAGTTGGATTCTTATGCGCGCACGCACTTCGCGACCAGAGCGAGAGAGAGCCGCTCTATGCGTTCCGTTCATGGTTAACTTACTGAAGTCATCGGCAGCGCTGCAGTTACTTGCTCAAGAAGACTGTGTCTAAAGATGTGTGTTTTTGGATGTGAGGAAAAAATAACCTTCTTCAGTGTTATGTGAACAGTGGATGCAATTAGTTTTTTCCGGGGCAGCAACGGAGTTTCACGAGCGAGTTTGTTGTTCCCGTCACTTCGGTGACTAATGTTTTAAGGTACATTCTGACACTGGATTTGTACATTGTTTGATACTGAGAGACAGAGCAGTCCCAGCGATAAAAGATCCCGGTCATGACTAGGAACTGCTGTAAAACTGCATCAAATGTCTGTGTTTGTTGCCAATCACAAGTAAGTGCTCGCGACTCTTCAGCTCTGTCCACGGCTCGCCTCCAGGAGCTCGGCTGTTTTCGGAGAGAATCGTAAGCTATACCTTTCTTTATAAATCTGATAAAACTGAAGAATCTTCGGAGATGTGAATGATGCAATACTACACTATAGGTACTCAAGATTAACATGAGATTGGCCGAAACTGTGTGCGTTATGTCCCCTTTAACATAGTCAAGTCACCTTTATTTTATAGCACTACAGCACAGATTTAAGCAGCAAAAAATAACGACTATGGTGCAAACGGAATCAATTCTGCTGCAGTGCAGCTCCAAGAGAAATGGTAAATGCTCGTTGTTCAGTTGAAGTCGTCTGCATCCAAAAACCTAGGCTGCTGACATGCTGCCTATCAGCCAATGACTTCGCAGGCAGCGTTTGTTCATGAAGGTAACTCATGAAACT
>NW_015659918.1:444290-445614 GCF_001515625.1 Sinocyclocheilus rhinocerous | reverse complement strand
AGAGTTAGTAGACATGTAGTTGCAAATTAATGATAATTAGTTGACATGTAGTTGACATGTAGTTACAAAGTTACTTATAGTTAATAGAATGTCTAAAGTGGACTATCGAAATAAAGTGTAACCGGCTCATTTAGTTGTTTCCAGTTACATGCATGTGTTGTGCTAGTTTATGTGACCTATTGGCAATGTGCAGTACTTATCTGTTGTCACTGGCAACATGCTTGTCACTGCATATTGTGCGCTTAAAGGGGGGTCTAATGCTATTTCATGCATTCTGAGTTGTTTACACTGTTAGAGTTGGATTCTTATGCGCGCACGCACTTCGCGACCAGAGCGAGAGAGAGCCGCTCTATGCGTTCCGTTCATGGTTAACTTACTGAAGTCATCGGCAGCGCTGCAGTTACTTGCTCAAGAAGACTGTGTCTAAAGATGTGTGTTTTTGGATGTGAGGAAAAAATAACCTTCTTCAGTGTTATGTGAACAGTGGATGCAATTAGTTTTTTCCGGGGCAGCAACAGAGTTTCACGAGCATGTTTGTTGTTCCCGTCACTTGATTGTAACAAGGTACATTCTGACACTGGATTTGTACATTGTTTGATACTGAGAGACAGAGCAGTCCCAGCGATAAAAGATCCCGGTCATGACTAGGAACTGCTGTAAAACTGCATCAAATGTCTGTGTTTGTTGCCAATCGGCCCGTAAGTGCTCGCAACTCGTCAGCTCTGCCCACGGCTCGCCTCCAGGAGCTCGGCTGTTTTCGGAGAGAATCGTAAGCTATACCTTTCTTTATAAATCTGATAAAACTGAAGAATCTTCGGAGATGTGAATGATGCAATACTACACTATAGGTACTCAAGATTAACATGAGATTGGCCGAAACTGTGTGCGTTATGTCCCCTTTAACATAGTCAAGTCACCTTTATTTCATAGCACTACAGCACAGATTTAAGCAGCAGAAAATAATGACCATGGTGCAAATGGATTCAATTCTGCTGCGTCGCAGCTCCAAGAGAAAATGGTAAATGGTCGTTGTTCAGTTGAAGTCAGGGCCGGAGTGGGACTAATTTTCAGCCCTGGAGTTTCATGCCTTAGACCGTCCCACTTTTCTTTTTTTTTCTTTTTTTTTGTACTGGTCTTTTCAGTGCCACCTTTTTTTTTTTTTGGAGCAAGGTGCCGCTGTCAGGGGAGTAAGATAATTACGTCATCTTTAGGTTGCCAATTAACTTCAGAAATGGAAAAAAAGGGACAATTGTAATTCTTTATCTTTTATTCTTTAAGAAAATAAGGGACAGAATAAGGGACGCTCCAAATATTTGTACTGTAC
>NW_015659918.1:440329-444257 GCF_001515625.1 Sinocyclocheilus rhinocerous | reverse complement strand
TAAAGCCTTCCTAATACGGCTTCTTCACAAATAAAACAATGATTTGCGCAAAAAGAATGATTAATTATCAATTTAGAATGGAGAACGGAACCATAACCGAACCATACCGCCAATCCAAACTGTATGCTAATTGTCAATCATCTTTGACGATAGTGGTCCTATATATAACTATATATCCCCAATGACTATATATTCCTGCTCAGCAATTTTGTTGTCATTGTTTTTTTGTTTTTTTTTCCCAGTACAAACATCTAAACATAATTGAAACAAGACACACTTACTTGAGAAGCAAAAATACTTAAACTAAATGAAATTTGAATTCAATGAATCCCCTATGAATTAAGTTTATTTTTCTTATATCATGGTATGTATGTATACACCCTTGTTTTTAAGTATATTTTTCTTTAAGAAAATAAAATGTAATCTTAAGCGAACTTGTTCCTTTTGATAATTGTACTGGAAAACGTCTCTAGGTTACATATGTAACCATGGTTCCCCGAGGGGAACATGACGCTGCGTCAAAAACGTTATGGGGAACGCCTCTGCGTCACAGTGTCCTGAAGCATGTATGAAATCATTCCAATGGAATGGTGAAACGTCACACATGGAAACCCTGAGAAAAGGATTTAGAAGCCACCATACTTCTCCTGGCCTCAAAGCACCTTGAAGGAAACATGTTACCAATGGGTTTATCCCCAATGACTGACCACCCATAGGGGTGTAGTAAGCAGCAATGGCCGCCACATACAGCCTTAAGGTGGATGGGGTCAACCCTGCAGAGAACCGTCCCTTCAGGAACTCCAGAACTGAACCAACTGGGCAGTTACCTGGGACCAGCTGATGATTTCTGCACCATGAAGTTAACACAACACACTTCAAGGAGTCAACCAGCCTCAGCCGTGTCTGTACCATGGTATCCAGTTTGAGAAGAGCTGGATGTGAGAGGGAGAACCAGAGTGGACAGTGTGAAGTCTCAAGATGCACACAGATCCACCGCCTCCTCCACCACATTAGGGTGGAGCCTCCATTCCCCGGGCCTCAGCCCCTGTGTCAACAGTATGTCTGCTCTCTGATTCAGGTGCCTAGGGATGCAAACTGCTCTGAATGAGAGGAGTTTTCCCTGAGCTTACAGGAGGATCTGGTGTGCCAATTTGTATAAAAGGACATTTGATCATGCGAAGCGGGTTGCCCCTCGGGGAAAACCCCTTGGTCCTGAGCCACCACTGCAACAGTCTCATGTACAGCAGGAAAAAAGTTATCACGTTGGACGCTGCTGCCATCAGACCCAACAGTCTCTGGAACTGTATTACATGAGTGACTGGCCTAGCCTCACAATGTTCATGGCTGTGGGAATCAAATAACACAAGTAGGAGAAAAATGTGCCTACATCATTGTTGAAACCCATACAACACCGAAGAAAGTGGTTCTTTGTACTGGAATAAGCACACTATTCTTGGTGTATAGCCTTAACCCCAGCTCTTTCATGTGAGTACTGGATGTAGAACATGGACACCCTCTTGAGAGGAGGAACATGTTCTGTGGCCTCCTTGATCACAAGAGTAACTACTTCCTGTTCCACTACCAGAGCCTGCACTGTCAAAAGGTTTACCAAGGGAACCAGTCTCTCGAGACTTGCCTCTGGTGTATTTGGAGTAGTCAGTTTGGCGCCCTGAAGCAGATGAGCGGCAGGAAATGACCGACCTGATGGCTCTAGCACCCTCACTTGAGAGGACGAGCATTCCTGTGACATACCATTGTCGGGCGGCAGCTGGGAACTTCGCTCATTGGAGCCCACTGAGCCCTGAAGCACCGGTGGTGCTATTGTAGCTAGAGAGCTTAATTCGGTGTCCTGAAGCAGATAACCAGCAGGGAGCAACTGATTTACCCACTCTAGTGAGCTCCCAGCCTCCCGAGGGCACTGAGGAGAGATGGGAATCGTATAATGAGGTGTGAACCAATTAAGAGAACCAGTCTCTCAGCAATCAGCTCAGTGCCCCGAAGAGGATGACCAGCAGGGACAAACCGAATGCTGCTTGATAAACTCCTCAGAGGACGAGAGTTTCCCAGTGCCACCACGTTTCCGGGCAGACACTAAGAACTGAAGTCACTGGAGATTGCTGTGCCCCAAAGCACCAAAGGTGACTGAAAACAAACCAAAAAACAGACTGGCCTCCTGAGGGCACTGAAGAGAGATGGACACTGCCCTCAGAAGACTGAAGACACTGGAATCTGAACTTCTTGCTGCCCCAATATGAGGAGCTGGCCCACGGTTGGCCACGGACCCTGAGACCTGGGTCGCCAGTGTAGGCTTTATCCACCAAAGCTGCTTGGTGGGTAATGTTGAGGCTTTCAGGGACAATGCTGTATTGGGGACAGATAACTCGTAAGTGTTTGTCCCACCTTAGGCACCGCCCCATAGCCCTGCTTATTCAGCCCCCCAATGTTATAATAATTAGCAACATAAGGGGTGAAGAACCGGACTAAAAATGGTTTAACCCATGGTCTCAACACCTCGGTGTGGAGATCAGGAAAAAATGGTCGGTCCCAACGTGGAGGTTGTGATTTAGCACACAGGAAATGTCCATCCAGTTTACTCTTAAGATGAACATCTCTCTTCTCGGCCAGCCACTCAATGTTTAATCTGGCTACAGCACAAGTTACAAACTTCAGAATTAAATGCAGCCAAACAACCAGACAAGTGAAACACGGTCTGGACATTGAACTTTATATTATAATAATAATACTTGGAGGGGGAAGAGACCACAGCACAGGCATCTGAACCCCAAGAAAGAGAGTGCTAGCACCAGGGGGTGAAGGCGGAGAAAGGGCGAGGCCCATCTCCAATCCCCATGCCAGATCCATGTGCAATCCCAACGATCTCAGTTGCCGCCGTGCTCAGCAACAGTGGGACTGGATCCGCAAGGACCGCAAACATGGACACACTCCTCGAAGTGTGCCCGGCAGGAGTGGAGTGTTCGCAGCGGGAGCACAATTCTCAGAGTCAGCCCCCTCCAAAGCAGACTGTGTGTGCTCCACTCCCAAACAAACAACACAATGATTGTGTGTATTCGCACCCATAATGTTAAGCGCAGCAGGGAAGAACACACGGTCTAAAGTGCTTGCCATATCGTCCCGTTGGAATTATAAGGTTCTATCTGACATTTTTGTCAAAATTGAGTTATTCACATATTCATATTCTGTGAACTTATTTACATTATGTGATGTTTCTTTTTTAAGTTGTGTACATTTTGGGACTTTTTTTTAGAAAACAAAAAGTTTATATCTACAAAATTGAACTCTAACTTGGTTCTATAAGGTTCTATCTGCATGAGCCAATCAGCACTTCGAATGCACACACGAGGACCAATCAGGATCAGCTTTCTTTGTCATGTCGCCGGACTGCGCCACGATAGCGGAAGAGAGTGCAGAAAAATGCTAAATCAGTGAAGAGAAGACTAAATAATTTCACACAACGCGATGTTTATTAGAAACCTCATGATCGACTATTTTATTTATGATCTTGTCAATGACAGCAGCCCAAATTCCAGAGAATTACAGTCTTTTTGTGTGTTTTGCTATAGCTATTGCTGAGTTATTTTCAGTTAGACACCACACTAGCCAGCAGTGCTATTAAGAAGAATAGGTCCGGGTTTTGTAGTCTATTTGCTTTATTCCAGTCACATCATTGTCATACGAGGGAAAGTTATGTATATATTAGCTTATGTTTTAACCTTGATCCATCCTGTGTACTTGTACTGAGCTGTATGTACTATGTAGTTATAAAGCTCTACGCTATGGCACACTGGATTAAAGCGTATACTACATTAAGTTAGATGAAATGTTACATTTTACATTGTTGGTAAAAACTGAGTTGTTGCATAGTTTAAGTCATTTAAATATTTTTAAATGTGAAATATTTTTAATTATA
>NW_015659918.1:414631-439708 GCF_001515625.1 Sinocyclocheilus rhinocerous | reverse complement strand
GCTATGGCACACTGGATTAAAGTGTATACTACATTAAGTGAGATGAAATGTTACATTTTACATTGTTGGTAAAAACTGAGTTGTTGCATAGTTTAAGTCATTTAAATATTTTTAAATGTGAAATATTTTTAATTATATATAGTCAGTGAAACATTTTTCAATGTTTATTAAACTTTGTTAAAAAGTTAAAAGTTAAAGTTTAACTTTGTTACAGTAGCTGCTTTCTGTCTAAACAAAAGCTTAAAATGCTTAACATGAACAAGAAAAAAACCATTCATTTAAAATGTGAAGTCTTAAAGTATACTTAAATGTATACTTTTATATACTAGAAAGTGGGCCAATTTAGTCCCAAGGAGTATTGAAATAGTAAACTTACAAGTATACTACTAGTACACTGATATTTGTATACTTACTACATAAAGTATACTTAAAAATATACTTGAACTTTACTTAAGTATACTTACTAATATAAACTTGAAGTATACTACTTTTTGGTAAGGGATGTCATAAAAACCATTAAATTTAACTTTCTCATGCATGTCAACGCATTGTTACAACACTCATTTTATGTTTTAAAACAAATTATAAGTAACGTGTTTGTGTTTCTTGAAAATTATTGCTTCAATTATTTTTTTTGCCAGATAGAACCTTATAATTCCAAGCGAAACGTTTTTTTTTTTTTTTTGAATTAGAAGGTTCTATCTGCATTTGACCCATTCCAGAAATCCCCATTTACAAATTTGAGAGGATTTTGATATTGTACATTTAGAATACATTTAGGCTCCCTGTCATTTTCATGTTTTAAAGAAACTTGTTGCCCATATAATTTTTGCTATATGGAATGCAAAATCTTTGAAGCTCAATATCTCAAAACTGCTCAGAACATAGATAAAACCTTATAATTCCAAGGGGACTATGTGAACACAAAAAAAAAAAAAAAAATCATGGACATGATTCGGATATGTTAAAGGGTCAAAAAAAGGTCACACTTGGCTCCTTCCCGGTCAAAAATTACCAACATAGGAAATGAATGGGAAATACTAAAAAATATTTTGGTGGTACAAACTACAAATCAGCCACTGTGCAGAAAAAAGTGCACAGCAATCAAGAGGAGACACTCTAAAATATAAAGAGTGCAAAACAGACACCCACGCACACACACACACACACGCTCGGTCACACACTCATACAATGTTTGATTGTAATCATAATGCAAAACCTGATATTTATCTAACCAAAAATATCTAAACCTTGACAAAAATTAGTCTTTTAGAATGTATAAATATATATCTAAAAGCAAAACCTAATAAAATGAAGAAATTATGTCTAAAAAAACAATGGGAATCCATTTATTGAAAAATAATAATTAAATAATTAAACAAAAATATTAATTCTTATGGGGAAAATTGCTAATTAAAATTGTATAAATATTGTATATCTTAAAATCCCCTCAAAATTCTAAATAATAATAAAAAAATATTATTGAACAAAAATGTATTAAATTGATTTTCCTGAAAAAAAGAAGTTACATTTCAAGGCTTCGGTCACTTTTGACCACGAAGGAGCCAAGTGTGACTCCCAAACGAAGAGGACCAGAGGGTTAATCTTCCTGTTCTCCATGTCACCCCGCCCATGACGTCTCACCATTCCATTGGACTGATTTCACACATGCTTCAGGACATAGTCATGCATTTCTGACACATCGCAAGTTCCCTCAAGGGGAACAAGACAAAATGCTACTGTAAGTTAGTAATTTTTTTCAGTTAATTTAAATTACAACTCTACATTCTGTCGGTTAAGGCCAATTCATTGTAGAACTTCTTAAATTCAGAATTTTTCCCAGCTCTTGGTCTCAAACAACAATCAGTTAAACTCTAACACAGATGCTGCTAATTTGGTGGCACATACTGTATTGTAATATGCTCAAGGTTGCAGCTGCCAAAATTAAGCTTCTTGTCTATGAATCACTTTAAATAGACTAAATCTTTGTTTGAAAATGCTGTTTACACAAACTGATAAGTCAAATTTATGATGACAGAACGTTAAGATGGTGGACCAAAACCACAATAATGTCAGGGGTGTAGGATTTCTGTCTTCAAAACGAGAAACCATTGAATCTGTGAGCAGACACAAACGAACATTGAATCTCTGCATTCCACCGGAAAAACTAAAGGTTCTCCTCCCCAGCCATCTGCGGTCGTAAAACTACATACAGGGTCAGCTCAGTGTCTCAGCAGTTCCTGTCCCCTTCGGCTTATCTTCTCAAAAGACTCAAAGAAAAGCACTAAGACCGCAATAACTGACCTCTGCATCTGGACTAATTTAAGCAACAGAACGGCAGTGTTGCCTCGTGACTGGTTTCAGCATAAATAAACCAGCTAATAAACAACAGAACAAAGAACACGAAATCAGTTCTAATCAGGTTGACTTCGAATTTTCAGATTCGAGTCCTCTCAAAACCTGAATGAATTAATAATAATTAATTCCCTAAGAAAAAGTTATCAGACATTACAGGGGTCACATGAGACAGTTTCACTTCATAAAGCAGACTGTTTTTGTAATTGCACTGAAGTGTTAATGTTACACCAAACAGATGTGGTTGTTAGATTATGCAAATTGAGGAGTGCTGGCTGAAGGCTGCATGCAAGCTGCAAGAATTAATTTTCAAACTACAGGGTGGCTGTCAGGATTATGGACCTGTGTGTGTTTTGCTCCCTGTGACCCAGTTTCTTCCCTCATGTTGATTTGCTAATTTGATTCCAGGTGTGTCTCGTTAGTCCCTCGTTGTCCTGTGCTTAAAAGCCCCAGTCCATTCAGTTAGTGTTTGTCGGGTCTACTTGTTGGATTGTGTGTTATTCCCCTGTTATTCCTTGGATTAAAGACTGCATTTGTATTCCACGTCTCCTCGTTCCTCGCTCCACGCTCCTCGTCATCACAGATCGTGACAGTGGCACACTATCAAAAGCAATCAAATTCCAATTAGACGTCACTGCAGTACATACAGTTTAGTTAACCAATGACAGTATTGGGAAATCACTGATTTTAATGAGAATTAGAATTGATATAGAATTTAGTTTGTGTCCATATGTAACAGTAGAACATGGCATTATTAACACCAAGGTAATGGGTTTGTGTTTATGCAGTGGACAATGATGATTATTTTGTGAGCTGAAAAACTCCCAAATATTATTGTTTTCCTTCTCACAAATGGAAAGATATTTGACTCCTGTGGTTTGCTCTCTCTCTCTCTCTCTGTAACCTGCATGGTACGTGTTCTAAGAATAGAGTACATTTTGTTGACCACTGATATTTGTTAAAAGCATTTAAATCATGTTTACATGTTCCCCCTGTTCCGAGAACTGTATGTTAGATAACCTATGTTCTAAGAACAACAACAACAACAATAAATAAATAAAATAAAATAGCCTAACGTTTTTAGCCTAACATGTTAGGAATTTCATGTAGTTTTAACATTTTAAGTCTTCTTAAAATGGGGATTTTGGCCTGCCCCACACCAACCAAGGTCATGACCTTACCCAAAAATTTGCTTGGCTTTTGGCTTTGTTTTCCTCTCGGTCTCCTCTGTCTTTCTACAGTTCTCATTAGAATTGCCAACCATCCCGTATTAGCTGGGACGTCCCGTATTTTGGGCCTAATTGATTTGTCCCGAGCGTGACTTCCATTGTCCCGTTTTTTGACTGCTACGCTGATCTAACCACTGACTGATACAACAGCAGCATTGCTGATCACATGAGAATGATCACCAATACCTGTTATCATCCAATCACAGCCCGCCTCACGCAGTATACATTAAGTAAATCAGGCGGCGCTCGCACTAATGCCAATTCCGTCTGTGTTTTCACTTCAGTAAATCAGTTTTGGTGAATACAAACTACGTGATTATTTTTCATGAGTCCAACATCCCGCCGTGCAAGAGACGTGATAAGTAAGGGGAAGTCGTATTTCACTATTGTAATGTTGTTAAATAGAGAAAAACATTTTATATTTAAGTAAATAATAGCCCTGAACCAGCTAATCAAGGTCTTACTAGGCATACTATAACTTCCAGGCAGGTGTGTTGAGGCAAGTTGGAGCAAAAGTCTACAGGACATCGGCCCTCCAGGACTGAGTGTGGACACCCCTGGTGTAAAGCATGACATCTCATGTTGCCAGCAGGTGGTGCTGTGATTATAACTGAATATTGACATCTAGATGTCTTCAGGGCAGGACTCCAATTAAATGTGTGAAGTTTGGTGCAGATTGGACATTGCATGTTTTAGTGAGTGTAAAACATGAAATATCCTGTTGCCAGCAGGTGGCGCTATGATTGTAACTGAATATTGACATTTAGATGTCTTTAGGCCAGGACTCTTATCGAACAAGAAATTTAGGGCATATTGGACATTGCATTTTTTAGTTAGTGTAAAACATGATATTCCCTGTTGCCAACAGATATAAATTATAAATGCATATTGGCATGTAGATGTTTTTAGGCCAGGAATCTTACCAAACATGCAAAGTTTGTGGCAGATTGGACTTTGCATGTTTAAAGGCACGATATGTAAGATTTTTTAATTAAAATATCCAAAAACCACTAGAACAGTGTTATATATTTTGCTGACTTGTGTACTTACATTATCCCAAATGTTTCGAAGAATGTTTAAATCCAGAGAAATAAGCAGTTTTAACTAGTGACACGGAGTGTGTCCATAGTGTCATTGTGTCACCTGCCAATGACATCATAACCCCTCGATTTCCGGTTTTGATTTGTAGAAAACATGGAAACACCAACGACGCTTTGATATGTTGTGCATTTTAATAGACCGGTGATGACCGCACAGAGTAACATTATAACAGAACTTTCAAATGTATCTAGTATGATAAAACAGCGCTGCTTTTTTTCCCACATACGCAGGACCGGAAGGAGCGGAAGAAGTTGACTGTGGCATAATAAAAGCTCCGCTGCTTTCGAGCCATGTGTCACGCTCGTTCAGCGGCCTCGTTTTGCTTCGACGGATTTCAGCCTCACCCTACTTCATTCTACTACTAAATCATTAGCTCATCCATGAACATGATTTCTGTCAGAGTCCCGTCGGATTGCATCGGCTGTGGGGATGAATATGACAACTCCCATGATTCCACACTCAGTCACGGCGTAATCAAACTACGCCTTTGTCTATTTGTTTATTTTGAATGCATGCCCTCTAGCGGCGAAAATTACATATTGTGCCTTTAAGTTAGTGTAAAACAAGTCATTTCCTGTTGCCATCAGGTGGCTCTATGATTATAACTGAATATTGGTCTTTAGATGTGTTCAGGCCAGGACTCTTATCAAACATGTGAATTTTGGGGCAGATCGGACAAGGTATGGCTGAGTTACAACAACTTCCTTTTCCATGACAAAAAAATCAAAATTTATCAGGCCGCCACGGACACGCCCTTCAACAAAAACTCAAGATCTTAGCAATTTAACATCATAAAGGGCTTTAGACTCGAATGACCAAATTTAATGTTAATGTCATTAAATCTCTAGGAGAAGTTTATTACAGCTTAAAACACGTCACTTCCTGTTGAACTTTGTCAGGCCGCCACGGACACATGCCCTTCAACTAAAACTCAAGATCTTAGCAATTTAACATCATAAAGGGCTTTAGATTGCACTGACCACATTTTGTGTTGATCTGATGAAATCTCTTTTCATCATTCAGTTTGTTAAAATACAATGCCTGAAAATGGCAAAAACAAAAAAAAATCTGCAGAGAAAATTCAAAATAACTGACTTCCTGTTGGGTTTTGGATTTTGCTCCAAGATACTTTTTTGTAGGCATCAGGTGGCATCAGGAAAATGGTGCAGAGTGGGCACATGCATTTACAGTAACCCTCTGGTGGTCTGGTTTTAAGGGTTACAGCCAGAGGTGTAAATGGTACCTGAAAACCATTCTTGAGTAAAAGTACAGATACCTTACAGTGAAAATTACTCCATTACAAGTTACAAGTCACCAATTCCAAAACAACTTAATTAAAAGTCTTAGAGTATCTGACTAAAATAAAAATGAACACCTCAAAATTGAACAACAACAACAACAAAAAAACAATATCCTTCAAAAAGGTATCTTCAGTATTACGGATTAATAAAATAATGTTCAGTAAAATTACTGATGTGCTGGTTTCAGCCTCATTCCCAGCTACAGTCATAACCTCAAATCATATATAAAACACATGTGATTCACAACTACTTGCTAAAGAACTCGCATTCACGTAAAATAGCCTTGTTGACAAGTTTGGGTGAGTAAGGGCAAAATGCACAATATATAGTACTTTCAGTGCCCTGTAGTTGGCCATATCACTTTTTTGTAGCAGAAATAAACTGCTGCAGAAAAAACTAGGTGCCATGCAAGATGTAGTGGAGTAAAGAGTACAGATGCTTTGTAGAAAATGTAGTGAAGTAAAGAGTAAAAGTTGCTCTACAGAGAAAACTACAGAGAATCAAAAAAGATACTCAAGTACAGTAATTAATAACATTTACTCAAATATTTTACACCTCTGGTTACAGCATTAAAAGGGTTACACTATAACATCAAAAGTGTAAAACACAGAGAGAGAGAGAGAGAGAGAGAGCAATATATAAAACTCTGGTAACACTTTACAATAAGGTTTCCGTTGTCAACATTAACTTTATTAGTTAACATGAACAATATTTACATAGCATTTATTAATGTTATTTAATATTAAGTTCAAAACTAATCAATTATTAAAATTTAAAGTTGTATCTGTAACAACATTTTTATTAACTAACATTAACAAAGATTAGTAAATGCTGCAAGAATATATTGTTCATTGTTAGTTCATGTTTGTTAATGGATTAACTATTGTTATCAAATTAGACCTTATTGTAAATTATTACCAACACTGTGACGAGAGGGGCGGGGCCGAGAGCCATGGGAACGGAGCGAGGCCGGTGGAGTAATTGCTAATGCACGACACCTGCGCCACTCACCGGTCTCGAGTCTCACGGAGGAGCTCCGGAAGGATAAAAGTAGGAGTGACAACAGTGAAAGACGAGAGAGGACCAGGCCTGGAGTTTATTTTGTGTTTTGGTTCTGTTTGTGCGCGACAGTCGTCCGCGAGGGGCTGTCGCGCTATTTTGGGTTTGTTTATTTTATTATTAAAATCTTAAATGCTCGCCGGTTCCCGCCTCCTTCTTCCTGAACTACGAATGTTGTTACAAACACTTTTAATGATTTATAAGCATTTGTAAAAACCAAAAGAAAAAAACAATTACATAAAACCATATTACCAGTATTTTTATTTAATTTCTTTTATTTTCTTAAATGTGTTTATATATATATAGTATTTATAGATTTTTAACTTTTAGTTTTAATTACTTTTTCTTATTTGTAAGTCGCTTTGGATAAAAGCGTCTGCTAAATGACTAAACGTAAAAAAGTAAAGTAAAAAGTACATATTCACTTATTTTATGTATTTGTTTGTCAATCTAACTAACTGAACTGAGCAGTAAATGTTCAGACTTAAAATATTTCTTATCCTATGAGTGAGAGAGGGTAGGATATATAAAACTTTTAATGATCTATAATATTTTTTTGTAATGATTTTAATGCTCTATAAGGATTTCTAAAATAATTATGTAAAAGTATACTGACATTTCATTACATATCAACTGATTCAATGCATTTATTTGTCTTTTGAAAGTCATATTTCCCATGTTACAAAAACAGCATTCTTCCACCTTAGAAACATTGCCTAGATACAAAACATGTTACCTGTTTCTGATGCAGAAAAGCTAGTTCATGCATTCATGACCTCTAGACTGGACTATTGTAATGCACTGCTAGGTGGTTGTCCTGCATCTTCAATAAACAAGCTACAGGCAGTCCAAAATGCAGCGGCTAGAGTCCTTACCAGGTCAAGAAAATATGATCATATTACCCCAATTTTACAGTCTCAGCACTGGCTACCTATTAAGTTCCGTATCAGTTACAAAATATTATTACTTACCTATAAGGCCCTTAATGGGTTAGCTCCTGCGTACCTAACTAGTCTTCTACCACGCTACTGCTTGGTTGGAACAGCAGCTACACTAATTATGTCTCTATTTGTTTCTCTGATTGACATCCCGTGGTAACTAGAAATTCAGTCTGGATCTTCAGTCTGGAACCAGCCCTTACAAAGACCTGAGATGACTGAACACCTGAGAAGAGATGATGCAAACTCCTCAGAGGACCTCAGATGATGCCAACCCTGAAACAACATAAACTACCAAATTTTGCTGCAAGTTTGATTGCAACATATAATCATTGCTGTTAATAGTGTTCATCATCTGTTTGATTACATCATTAACTGAATTTTACAGTACACTTCTGCCATATGTACATCAATTTGACATAGTCACCACTGACAAGCTACTACTAAATATATTGTAGAAACTTAGTTTTCTGTAAAACTGCTTTGCAACGATTTGTATCGTGAAAAGCGCTATACAAATAAACTTGAATTGAAATTGAATTTAATTTGTCATTCTAATAGATGGAAACTGAGCTGAACAAGACTAGGCTTAAAATATTTCCAATCCTATGATTAGACAGTCTTAACTTCTAGTGGAAAACCTTAGTTTTACAGCCTTCATCTGTCAGCTGAAATGTCAGATAGTTTTTAATTGTATGCTGGTACCTGAGCATTTTAAAATGATGAAATTAGGCGTGTTTCCTCAGAATGACGTGTATGCAATTTTTTAAGAGTTTGTATAATGCACTTTAAAGATATAAGAACATTACTGTTATCTTTTTTTTTTACTGTTATTTTAAAAAAAAATCACCATGGCAACACCATTCAAGATATCAAAAATCCATTCGCAATTTAGCATCTTCAGTATCTTGGCATGGTGACAAAGTTTGGTGTGAATTGCATGAGTCTCCTAGGAGTTGTATGCATTAATTCATGGTTCTCCTAGAAGGAGTATGCATTAATTCATAGCCTGGTTTTCCCAAAAATCCACATTCAAACCAAAATAGCCAATTTTAGCCAACCCCAACTTTTGTCAAAAGGTGGCGCTATAGAGTACATCCTCCATGCCCATTTATGAACTTTTACCAGTGTCTAACTGTCATTAATACTTATGTGTGTGTTGAGTTTCATGACATTCTAAGCATGTTAAATGCTTTAAAAATACCTGAAAAGAATATTCAAGTTTGACACAATGACATGGCAACAGTATTTAAGATATGAAGAATCCCTTTGCAGTTTTACATCTGCCATATTTTGACAGTGTTCTGATGAAGTTTGAAGAAAATCGAGTTTTGGTGTGAATTGCATGAGTCTCCTAGGAGTTGTATGCATTAATTCATGGTTCTCCTAGAAGGAGTATGCATTAATTCATAGCCTGGTTTTCCCAAAAATCCACATTCAAACCAAAATAGCCAATTTTAGCCAACCCCAACTTTTGTCAAAAGGTGGCGCTATAGAGTACATCCTCCATGCCCATTTATGAACTTTTACCAGTGTCTAACTGTCATTAATACTTATGTGTGTGTTGAGTTTCATGACATTCTAAGCATGTTAAATGCTTTAAAAATACCTGAAAAGAATATTCAAGTTTGACACAATGACATGGCAACAGTATTTCAGATATGAAGAATCCCTTTGCAGTTTTACATCTGCCATATTTTGACAGTGTTCTGATTAAGTTTGAAGAAAATCGAGTAAAAATAAGAGGCTGATTTCAAAGCATTTAAAAAAAAACGACACACTTCCTGCTGCCAGTTGGTGTCGCTGTAACATTAACTCCTAATAGTCACATCTATGTGATTGGCCCCATACAACGAACAAACTGCTGAAGTTTGATCAAAATCAGACAATGTGTGCCAAAGGTATTAGACACTTCCTGTTTCTCATTTATCGCCATAATTTTGTCGCCGCGCCACGGCCAAACCGTTCACGATATCAAAAATCCCTTGGCAATTTTGCATCCCCAATGTTTTAAGCTCACGTTGACAGAGTTTGGTGGCAATCGGATGAAAATCCTAGGAAGAGTACTGCAAATTCCACAACATGCACTTTTCACAAAACCCTGAATAGCCGACTTCCTGTTGGGCAGTTGTTAGAGGTCAAACGGTGTGCACTACAGATCCCCTCAAAAATGGCCTTATTAAAGGTTGTGCCACAGGCCTCCCAGGTGACCCCCCATCATGTGAAACTCTGTCCAGCCCTGATGGCCGCAGATTCCAACATGTGCAAAGTTTCAAGAGTTTTTGAGCATGTTAAGGGCCCCAAAACACCTAAAAACCTTGGGAAAAAATACTTAGAAGAACAATAGGGCCCTGCGCCCCAAGTGGCTTGGGCCCTAATAAACAAAGCAATTCCAATAGGGTCCTCGCATTGCAGTGCTCGGGCCCTAATAAAAGCATTCCATAAAATATTTCATTTGACTTCCTAACATCAGCATTATATTAATCAAGGTTTAGCAACTTCTTTCTCTGACAATTTGTTGAAGAAGATTAAAATATATATATATATTTAATATATATATATATATTCTTTTAGGCCCTATTTTAAACCCTGACCATGAAAAGTGTCTGCTAACAATTCTGAGGTTCCCAATGAAAAATGTAATGTCAAGTGCATGGTCAACAGTAAATGTCTAAAATGCATAACTATTTTATTTTAACATATCTCTGACAGGTGTAAGCGTTGCTGCTCATCACACATTTATTAGCTACTGTGGTATAGAACATGGACAATATTACTAATGCATGTTATAGCTTTGCAGAAATGTGTAAAGAAAAGAAAGGAAAAAATAACAATGAAATAGCCAACCTATTTTTCCATATTTCTCATTATAATAGATGATCCACGTTCAATTATTTTAAGACTTTCATATTATATATTATTTATGTAACATATAAAGATAGAAACGTCATTTTAAATGTGTTGATTTTGCTTTACATTTCTTGTGGTTTGTATTTGTTGCATGCTTTTCTGAATAATATATTTGGCTTTGAGCACAGTTAAACTCTCTAACACATCAGAAATCTTCTCTAATAGTCGAATAGAGACATGAAGCCAGAAGAGGTGACTATGTTCCACTTACAGCAGTAAGCCCGAGCAACACTGTGGAAAGTACAGACTACTCCACAAACAGGACCCATATACAGTCTAGAAACAAGGCCATCATTTAAACAATGATTGTTGGACAAAGTCTAGTCTACTTTCAGCCTCCACTAAAAAAATATGAGGACACTTCACTTTAACTAAGAGGTAAAATACAATTTTAAAGTTTAAAAGTGGTACAATGGATACTTTGCGCAAGGGGAATAATTTTTTGGACATCTCAGAGCACTTTAAGTTACATTCAGACCATTTCACTGAGAAAACAAATAGCATAGCAGTCTTCTCCTATCCTTCAGAAGACGAGGAGCAGAGCTGGTATTTGACCTGAAATAGATTTTAATTTGTGATTTATGCAACTGCTGCAAGTCTCACAGTATGGACTGTCAGGAAATAGATGATATTAGCCTAGGAACGTTCGATAACTAATTTAACCCTGGGCACTAATGCTGAGTCTGACAGATCAATCAAGAAGGTGTTAGATTCTCTGATGCTTATGATTCTCTCTGGTACTGTCAACCTGCTCTTTTAAATGGAACTGACAACATTAACAGACTCAATCAAACATCAAAAAATCAGAGAAGGTTATTTTGGCCATTTATCATGAATTCTCTGCTGAAAAAAAAATGCTTAAACCAATAGGTGGTCTTAGTTGGTCTAGCTGTTGGGGTGTCTAGTACTGCTCCTTGAGGGCCACAATCCTGCAGAGTTGAACTCCAGTCCTCATAAAAAATAGCTTCCTGTACCAGCTAATCAAAGTCTTCAGGATTACTATAAACTTCCAGGCACGTGTGTTTTGTGTAGGTTAAAGCAAAACTCGGCAGGTCATTGCCCCTCCAGGAGAAGGATTGGACACCCCTGGTCTGGCTGGTCTTTGATTTTGCTAGCCAGGCAGACTGACAAGCTGAAAAATGCCCCAAACCCCTCTAAAACCAGCAAACCAGACCAGTCTGTAAGACCAGCTAAACCAACAAACCAACAATATCTTAACTGTTAATTAGCAGGATTTAAGCCAAGCTTTTTTTTTCTTCTTCCAAATTATGTTATACAAGAACCCATACGTAAGATACTGACTCAAGTCAGTATTATGTAAGATACTACTTGGGGAATGTAATTTTAGGATAAAATTTATTTCAGAATGAAATTGTGGAAGTCATGCATTGACTCATGCGAACACGGTCTACCTCTGTTTGCTTCCCGGAAATTATGTAATCTGATTAGTTTTTATCAGTGAGATAAAAGGCTGTAGTTAGAAATATCTGTGGCAGAGTAATGTTTATTAAATGTCATAAGTGCAGACTAAGTAATTTAAAGAGAGAGAGAGAGAAAAAAAAGCAACCGATTTCGGTGCATTATCCTGCACTACCTATTTTTCAGCAATCTTTAGTTTAAAATTGTGATTTCTCCATTACTAATGTAACAGAAGATTGATTGCCAAGCCAGATTGGATTATTATCTTTTTTTTTTAAATAAAAATAAAGATTCCTTATTTATTTTTATTTTTTTATTGTAATTGACAGTTCAGTAAGAAGATCAGGGTTCTCTATGGTGTAGCAGACTGAGGAGGGCTGTAATACGTTTTTGCTTTAACTTCCATATAGAGTTTGTGTGTATGTATGCTACTGTATTTATCTCAAACTTTGCTATAATTTTACCCCATACATATGCTGAAAAGTAAAGTTATTAAAATTTACAACTTATCTCTAAACTGTATAAATGCATGGGGTGGACTGTAACACTATTAGAAAACAAGGAAAGATCACAGGATGTGCACTTCGGGAATCTCAGTGGTAGTCGGTCATCCAGGGACTTTTCATGTACTGTTTTATGAATGCCGTGAACTCAGAATGATGGATTATTAATTATATATAATTATATATAATGATTTCAATACTCTTTTGTAATAATGTTTTTCACCTACTTAACAATAGGCATATTTGAATGGAGGGCTTCTATTAAGTTGTACATGCAGCGCACCCAGGGTAGTTTGATTAATAAACAAATGACTCTTATGAGTTGGTTATATTTAGTAAATTAAAAACATCAGTGGAACAAGTGTAGCCTGATTTATGAACAAATGACTCTTACTAGCTGGTTCTTAATAAACTGCAAGTTTGAACTGCAAGATATTATTATAACTTCTCAGAGGTAAAAAATGATCCACCTCTTACACACTTTTTACACCTCACACACAGTTTTACCTGAGCAGGAGGGAAATTCATTGACCACAGACATACTTTATGATTTGAATCTCATATGATTTTTTTTTTCCTCTCATAACCTAAGAAAAACCATGGTGCACATTATTGTTTTTCAGCTAATTGAAGATTCCTCTGAGAAATCTAATTCCATCCAGATAGGAACGTATGATATTTTTCACAATGCTTCTCCTTGTTTATTGAGAACATATGAGTAGCATTTTCTTGTGGTACACTTCACTTTCATTATGGATATTCTGGTTCTACCTTTTGCTAGAAAGTCCAGATCACAGAAACTGTTCAGAATCTCAAGATTAGCAGGAGTGTCAGATAGGAACATATTTTTTTATTTAATTTTATTATTAATGTTTTATCAAGTTCATTTTATCGCCTACTTAATTAAATATATTGATTTTGTGTAATTATTTGTTTTATTTTATTACTGTATAAGCACAACCTTCTGTATCGCCCACACCCATACACTCCCAATTCAGTAACTATCTGTATCAGTTCATGACACTGTTTTAAACTAAAATGAGCATGCATATTACATGCTCAGGTATGTGCACAGGCGCATAGTGTTTCTTTACAAAGTGACATTGCCAACTGCTGGTCTGGCATGCATAATATAGCATTTTTAGTCATTTTTTGCAGAGCTGTGTAAACGGGGATCATTTTAATGTCTGTATACGAAACTATTCAAAAATGCAAAGGAAAAAAAACGTTTTTAGTACATCTTTGTTGTGTGAACATACCCACAGACACCCTCTGTTAATAGCAGAAACTCAAACACTGTTTGGAAATCTAATCCTGTCTCAATGGTCTCAGGCATTGATGTTTTGTCATTTATTTCTAATGTTAGCAAATTCATGCACATTTGTAATTTGTTGGTGACTTTAATAGATGTTTTGTTGTAAAACTTGATGCATTAAAACTTGGGATTTTTGTATTTTACCCAAGTAAGCAGATATTGAAATAAGTTGTTCTCACTGTAAAATTGTTGATATTCTCCAAAATCTTTTGGTAACTTTAGTAGATAATAAATTCATTTTCACAGTTAGTTAATGGGACCCAATGTCTGGGTGCCCTGACCCAACATAAGAGTTTGTGTTGAATGTAGGCTTATACACTGTCCCATTTTATCCAAACTTTGACTGTGTTCAGACTGCATACTTAAGTATTTTTTCCTTCCTCCTCCTCTTCTTCTTCTTCTTCTTCTTCTTCTTCTTCTTATTATTATTATTATTATTATTATTATTATTATTTTCATAACAGCACATTGTTTGAAGAGTGCATTGTGACCTCAGTCTGAAGTCATATCAGAATTCATGTAACCAACATGCACTGTTGTTTGTCACTCCAAAGATTTTACAATCACATTATTATTATTATTATTATTATTATTATTATTATTATTATTTGCCCTGTATATTTCACATTCAGTACACAGACTGCTACTGCAATCACTCCCCCTATATGTGGGCTATAGAAGGCCTAAATTACTGTAGCTACATAAACGCTCCATCTGAGCGAAATACCTACTTCTTTTCCAAAATGTTTGTTTCTCGGTGAACAATACTTCATATTTCACAAGAGGCACATGGCCAACGACTGACCTTGCTCTTGTTCATGCAACAGCTAGCAAGTCTTTGCTTTTCTTATCTCAAGTGTAACAAGGTGTTACAGTGGATAAGGAAAACTCTCTTTTGTACAGTTGAACAAATCCATTATTGGTGGGAAACAAACAAATTACATAAAATTGCCATAATGAGATACAAGGATGTTTTTCTGTCTAGAAAAAGGGAGGTTGTTTTCTGTCCTGCTGTGCAGCATGCTGCAATCTGTAAGCACTGATTCGCAAATCTATTGCAGGGCGCGGATAGCTTTTTGATTAAGAACCCTGATATTTTTTCGCTCTCATCATCTCACTGTCTCTCTATCTGTTTCTCCTTCTTTCACCCCATGCTTTACTTTCTCCTTCAATTTTCTCTTTCTTTCCTCTGTTCTTTCTCTTTCTTTCCTCAAACACTCTTTCAATCTACCTTCCTAATCTTTCCCTCCCTGTCCTGTAAGAGGAAGTTGTCCTCTGCAGACAAGGAGTATTGCTTTTGTGAGCACTGCTGTCTGGAGAAACGCATGGGTTTGTGACATAGGGAATGAACTGAACACGGTCTTACAGATGAGATGCAGGTGGCATATTGATCGGGCCCAAAAACTCATCAAGTCATTCCAAGAAACTGTCCCATGGATTTGGTGGCCTGGACATCAGTCTATAGCACGTCCCTCCCTCCTCTGACTGATGCGTTCATCCCATCCTTTTGGAGGCCAAAGATGCAGTCTAACATTCCCTGATGTGTCCTAATCAGATGCTTATTTTTTTTACTTCTGACAGACTGACCCTGAATTGACCCTTTGCTAGGCCCACCCCAAAAATGTTAATGAGTAATCCTACTTTAACAACTGTTGCCATCAAACATTTTCTCAAACGAGCTTTATTTTTATTTATTTGTTTATTTATTTATTTGAATGGAAGTCTGTGAGGGATCTGGGTGTTTTTGTCTGTGTTAAATGACATTTCATGGAAATATACAAAACTCTTAAATGTGGTAAATCTTTAGAACTGCATGCTGTGAATGAAATAGCCCTCATTTCCAAATGAAGATGTAGAACAGCAGTAGGGCACTATATTTTCTTTAAGGTAAATTAATGTTAATAATTTAACACCATTTCATTTACTTATTGATTTAGGTCATTGTAATGTCGAGAGTGATTAAGTGACTAAAAAGTACCACAGTGAATGTGTTGTGAACAGTTAGGAACAGTTCTGTTGTTCCCTTACACTAATGTCATCACTTGTAATTACTTTAAAATGTGGCTTTTGCCTCTATTCTAAATTGCCACCACAGACGCTCTGTAAAACAACAGTAGGTAGCAACAGTATCCAAGGGAGGCGGATCTTTCCGAAAGGTCAGTTCTCTTTAGATGGAAAACTGATTCATTGGAGGTTTTCAGTGATAAGGAACACATCATATGCTCTAAGAATCATTTATTAAAACCCCAAAGGCTTCTTTTAGTTTGCAATGGCGTGTAATGGTTTTTCTTTTAATACTGCATTGTGAACTTGTTAATTCTTAATTTTTCCATGTCCTTGTTATACATATTACATGTACTACAGCAATAACAGTAAATTATGTACAATTACAAACAACTAGCACAAAACCAAACCTTAATCCAAACCCTACAGTAAGCATGTGTTGTTAATTAACATTAAGTACTTAATTGTTTAATTGTAATGTAACAAGGACACCTTAAAGTAAAGTGTAACATCAACTCTTGTACCATTGTTATACACAATAAAAAATAAGATGTTTTTTATTTATTTATATTTGTTTTTTTATTATGTAAGACTAGAGGGAACTTATTAATACTCTCTGTCAGTTTGTCAACTTTCCCATAAAGTCTGTGATTGAAAAGTATTGTAATGAGAACAATATGAAGAGTGACCACTAAAAACCACAAAACACTCTCTTCAAGCTATACACATTAAAAACATGTTTTTCGAGAATTGTGCAACATACTACAGACTCTATATTTAAATTAAAATAACTACCATTTTCCATTAATCTACTGAGATTTCTACTTTGGATAAAAAATGTTTTCATTTGAATTTATAATACTAATTTTGGGCAAATGTAATTATTTAAAAAACACTGGTGAACCACATTATGACAACCATGGTGGGGGGTCTTCTAGGCTCCAAAGTAACAATTGGGCTGAATGTAGCCTTATTCCCCAGGATCTTCCTCACCAGATCCTCACTGATGGGCTGGGCCTAATAAAGGATGAGATTGAGATGTAAGTGGCAGGATCTCATTTTCCTTTTCAGTTTCATTCCCCCTGCCTCACATTCAAAGTTCACATTAATTGTGAATTCACTGCCACAGTGTGCCATGTCCACACACACACACACACACACACACACAAACACTGCCCCAGCAAGCAAGCTTGTCAGGCTTAGTTCTATCCCTTCCACACTGAGATGGATAGGAAACACCGAGTGTGAGTCTGTGTGCTGTGTGTTGCACCACAGACCTTCCCCCAACTTTCTGTCCTTCAAAAGGTAGATTAGAAGATCCATACTGTTCACATTTGGAATTATTCCTGAACCCCTAAGACCTCAGTGTGTAAATCCAAACCCTGCCACTTGTACGGGTCAAGCAGACACTCTCTGAGAATGTGTGAACTGGCATTGTCACATATTCCTGTCTGTTATGATGTTTAGTCAATGGGCTTTCAGTAGCAGCTGCCCCATTGTGCTGATCCATGATCAGTTTTCTAAGCACTTTAATAAACTTTCAGTCTGGAATCCCCAAGATAGGAGGAGGAGGATGGTCCTGGTTAAAATGAAACAGCAGCTTACTGTACCTAGAGCAACAAAAGGCAATGATCATGTTCATGCAAGGTTAAATATATATCATGTGATATCAACAACGATGGAAGCATCATAGACATTTTCATTTCTGCTGTTGCAAAATTAATTGGTAACACTTTAGAATACTGTTCTGTCGTTAATGAATAACTACACAGGAACAAATAACTAATGAACTAATAACATTTTAGTAACTACTATTAACTAACAATAAACTCTGATTAATGATTTAGTAAGTAATAGTGCTCAGTTGAAAGTGGTAGTTCACTATTAGCTAATCAGTAACTGCTATTTTTTTCATATATCCCGGAGAACACCTAAGAGCTACTATACAGGTTCATAATTAATGTGAATTATGCATAATGTATAATTAATTCTAAAGTGAAGATCATGGTAACCCACTAGTAATGACTCAAATATTACCAAATCCTTCTAAAGGAACTACTAATTATTTGGATCAGTTTGAGAGAGAGGGGGCAGTGTTTTGCGTGACTTCGACCTGCGAATGCAGACATGATGGCTGGATTGCGTTTACATTACACTGAGATCCGATCACAATGCGTCATCGACTACCTCTAGACCAGGACACGCTGATCGGATAACATTCCGATCAGAAGCGCATTTACACTTGTCTTTTCAATGTGTATGATGACAACATCCGGATACAGGTCGCATGTTAATGCCAAGTGTAAACGCAGCCATTGAGAAGGTGATTAGTTACACCTGACCTATGGCACTTTTCCACTGCATGGCACGGCATGGTACAGCTCTGTACGGTTCACTTTTGGGGGGTTTTCCACTGGGTACAGTACCTGGTACTTTTTTTAGTACCACCTCGGTTGAGGTTCCAAGTGAACCGTACCGTTACCAAAACGTGACATGTAAACTCTCCTGATCACGGATTGGCCGGAGATTATCGTCACTACCTGTGTCACTGATCGTTGATAGCAGAGGAGCGGATCCAGCGAGAGCTTGATGGGGCAACACGGAATGAAAAGGTTTTCCAGGAGTCGCGGCAGTAGAGGCGGCGCAACTATTATGACATGTGAATAATCCCGCCCACTCTAAAGTGATACTAAACTGCAGTGGAAACGCAAACCGAGCCGAGCCGAGCCTTGCCGTACTGAGCCGTGCCGAGCCGAGTCGTACCACTCAGTGGAAAAGCGCCACTAGTTACACCTATTTATTTATTTATTTATGTATTTATTTATTCTGACATGTTGGTGTTATATCTTTCACTTGGATATTATAAGTTGCACTGAGTAAATATAGCTGGATAAAACAAAAGCTTTGTCCGTCTTCATTTCAGGCTGCAAAGCAACACAATGTGATTAACATGGGGTGGTTCTTTTCTCTACAGGGAGTTTATACAGGGTCCTTAAACTGTCTCTTACAAGGAAATCTGGCCCCAACAAACCTAGCCATCTTGAGGCTTTTTGTCTCTTTAGTAACTTCTGATGCATCACCTTGACTGTTGTGGTAAAGTGCCTTCTTTGAAGCACAATCCAGATAATCCAATCGAGGAGTCCAGAAATTCAGGATTGAATCAGCAACTTCACCCTCATTCTCATCACACATTATCAACAAAATACAGATTCTTGGAAATGCTTTTCTGTTGCTCTGGTTTAACATTAGTCCTCTTGCTATACTTTCTCCATAAGTGCTTTGTATTGCCAGAGAAATTTCCTCTGTCAATTTTGATGCAAGTCTCTGTGATCGTAAACTGGTCATTTCCTTAAGAGTTTCCAAAGATTTCCATCCATTTTTATCCATTAGGTGACCCAGCTTCACGATCCCATTCCAGAGCAGACATGCTCGCACAATCACTGAGGACAAAAGTCTTGTCAGCATTATGTTATTAAAAAGCAATGGTTCCTCAGGAGCCAAGTGAATAAAACTGCTCATATCTCTGTCCACCTTTAAAACATTCATCCACACGTGAAACATCATCTGATAAAAAGGTGTAATTTCAGACAAATTCATATCTTCCAATCTCATTAAAAACAGATATTTGTCAAGTACAAGCCCACCTCCCCTCTGCAGGATGGTACATGCTGCATGAGTCCATAATAAGTCTTTATGATAAAGGAATCTTTTTGCTGCATAGATAAGACTTTTAACATCCACCAAGCCCTCCCTCACAAACTGGCAAAAAAAAAAAAAAAAAATTCATTGATGCCCGGACCCAGTGCTTGCCACTCCAGAAGTTAACCATTTTCCTCTGTATTTCACATATAATGTCCTTAGGTGGATCGAAGACTATACATCTGTGCCACAGTGTAGAAGCTGCCAGGTTATTAGCGACCAGAACTCTCCCTGTATAAGACAACTGTGGTAATAGCCATTCCCACTTAGACAATTGGGCAGACACCTTATCCAGCATAGCCTCCCAATTTTTCATCTGATATTGAACATTACCTATGGTAATACCTAAAACTTGTAAACCATCCTTTCCCCACCTCAAACCACCTGGAAGTTTTGGATATCCTACCTCATCCCACTGACCCATAATATAACCCTCACTTTTCTCCCAATTTACTTTGACAGTGGACGCTTTTTCATAAAGCTTAATATTCTCATTTAAACTTCTAATATCATCTTGCCTTGTGATATACACCATAATATAATCTGCATAAGCAGATACAAACAGTTTTACACTTTCACTTCCATTTTGAATAATACACCTTTTAAATATTTTTAAGTCTATGCAATAGAGGCTCAATCATTAAGCAACATAACTACCCAGATAATGGATAGCCTTGACTGATCGCTCTACCAAGATGTACTGGAGCACTAAGACCCCCACCAGCCTTTACCAAGATAAATACATTAGAGTACAACAATTTTACATATGATAAAAAAGCTTCACCAAAACAAAAGTGTTTTAAAACATCAAAACGATACCCATGATCCAGCCTGTGCAGCTTGATCATTTTTTTTAATTATGTGAAGGATGAGATTTACCCTGACATAATTTTGTTAAGAGTTTCTTCAAACAGAATCTCTTCTTGTTGCTTAGCTCATCATAGCTTACTGTTTTCTGTAGCAGCATAACCAAAGCAATACATTTAACCACATCTGGGAAAAATCATTAACTTCAACTACTTTTCCAAAAGTTATATACAAGAAATTGTTTATTTCCTGCAATGTATACACATCTCCCATAACTTGGGAACCAATTTCAGAAATATCTGAACAAACATCGTCATCCACTATCTCATTGTCATTGCTCATTTCAAAGCCCTGTGATGTTTCAGGTTGTGGCTCAATTTCGTTTCCACCAACCTCACCAATCACTGCTTCTGCACCAACTCCACTTACTTCTGCTGTAACTGTATCTTCCTCAACCCTCATCTTTCCCTCGGTATCCCTGTTTTGGTTCACAGTAACAGTAGGCCTATCACTAGGCCTCACATTATCAGCCACAGCAATGCCACTTTCATGTATTTCACATATAGCCTGAGGTTGTAGTTCCCCGACATTTGAACCATTATCATGATCTCCATCATCAGCAAGCTGCCGCATATTCTGAACCTTATGTGGACATACAACCTTCTTATTCCCAATGTCTCCACATTCAAAGAATTTCATACTTCCGGTACTCGCATATACTAAAAACGATTTTCCTTGCCACAGTCTGAATAAAAAACATTCAACTCTGGTTCATTCAGAAACATAAAAAAGGTGTCTTCTGAATGATAACACATGCTTCAAAGCCTCATTTTTGCATCCAATAAAAATCATTCAAATTGGACTAGCAAACTTTCCGTAACTCACAAGAGCTTGTTCAGGTTTACTATTCTTAGAGAATGGTGGCACATTAGATATTGTTACTCTAGTAGTTGGTGTAACCAGCGGTGAAAAAGTAATATAAGTGCCACTTACCAAAACATTGGTGCTTATCAAATGATTAACCAAGTTTTCTTCTTTCACAAAAATTACCACTGACTTGTTCAAATATTCTCATATCTGATCTGCTCCCCAGCTGCCAACAATGCATCTTCCACAGTTACTCCAGGTTCTGCCATACACGTGACACCATGATGGAGAGAAAGAGATGTTGCAGACCCCTCAGGAAGGGACACATCTCGTCTCCGTCACACCTTCCAACTTACAAAAAAACGTTTAGCTCACCTTTCCAATCCAATTAATATTCATACTTCTCCATTATCACTTGAAAATAAATAAAGAAAAGGAAAATAGACTGGGAAAAAAACAACAAAAACAACAAAAAAACAACAATCAGACACCCTCTCACCTTGTCCACACTCACACGCACCCACACACTCCCGGCATGCAGACAATGAGAGAGAAAGAGAGAGTAAGAGAGTAAGATAGAGAGAAAAAGAGAGTGATTGAGATGCTTTACCTTGGAGTATCTGAAACCATTTTTACAGCTGGTGTCACAGCCTTGAGAATACCTATCACCCCTAACAACTTTGTGCTTGACCTGCCACATCATTTCTAAGTCCTCCTTCACTGCCTGGTACATCTTGCACTCATCTGCCTTGCTGCTTTCATCACTTTTTGTGGAGCTTACCATTTGGACTTGTCTTTAGTTGATCTGGTGCTGATGATGTATCTATGATCTATTCACAGATGCTTTGCATTTCATCTTTTACTGGCCTTGACACTGCATAAATCCTGTCACCTTCTTTTCAACTTGTATGTAGCTTCTAGATACTGGAATTCAGGTTCAATGCTAAACACATTTCTTACTGCAAAGCAGAATTTCTTTCTGTTAATGTTGACTGCTTTTGGCTACTCCCTTGTTCAACTTCCTAGGATGATTGACAGGGTGTATGAATTGTTCCTGTAGCTCAAACAGTAGAGGTCATAGGTTTGACTCCCAGGGAATGCATACAGTGATAAAATGTATAGGCCAACCTTGAAGGCAATGAATAAAAGCATCTGCCATGTAGTCTTGAGCATATATACATTAAAGGAGTTCTATTATGCTTTTTACACTTTCAACTTCCTTTAGTGTGCAGTTGTTGCTATTTTTAGCATGAAGATCTGCAAAGTTACAAAGCATGAAGTCCACTCCTAAAGAGAGTTACAGTATTATCATATAGTTTATTTTAGTAAGCATTTCTAAACTCCCTAATTTTAGTCCTAAATTTTCTTCTGGGGACGTACACATCACAGTATCCCAAATTTAAATAATTCCCGCCCAAGGTGGTGACACCTGGTTGAGTTGTGTTAATAGTGTGTTATTTCCATGTTCAAGAGACACTGTTTCACAGATCTAATATACTGATTCACATGCAATTTCTTCTTTACATTCACAGACATAACCGACATTATGTGAACTTCTGTGTTTGACATAACCTTGTGTATTTGACAGTTGACGCAAAAGAGAACTTAGTTTAACACTCACACGACATGCTGTATCAAAGTTGGCTTTCTGAGTTGTGCGACATTCTGTTTGTGGATACCACATAAATTAATTGTGTAAGTACTGTAAATGAAATCTTATCTGTTGCAAAATTGTCAGTGACTTCTCTTATATAACAGCATTTTTTCAATGTAGACTAAAAATATCAATCCAATTTTTAATGGCAGTTTATTCAGAATGGTGAAGCCTCTCCTCCATTGACATTCATTCATTCATTAATTCATTCAAAAAAAGGCCTCTGGTCTCCATCCAGCAAAACACTTCTTGTTTAAAGGGTATAATAGGACCCATTTAATGAAGATTTGTCTGGTTTTCATGTGTATTCAGATGAGCATTGCCTTGCAGCCCCAACATCTCATATGCAGTCACTATTATGATGATCTTGATTTGGCCTCTAGAAACATTCTTCATCAGTTCCCGATGAAGGTTTAAAGTGCTTTTTCTTAGTCAGCCTGGGCTAAGCTTAATTTGGTTTGCCTGGTTTTAGGAATTGAATACCTGCTTTTTCTACCATTATCTGGTGCTCCGAGCCATACGGTATCGTTCCCAATTCTTTTCAAAGCCACTGTTCTTGTGCATTCAAAGCAAAATCAATAGTACTATTCTTGTTATCAAATCATCTTTTTTTCTCTCTTCATACACATTGTGTGCCAAAGCTCTTCCAGAAAAGAGCACATTCTCCGTCCCTGAAATGATCAATTATATTAAAAGCTTCTGTTTGAAAATCCAGAGTCAGAACCATTATTTGTTATAGAACTGAATTTGTCTAACTGTATATACTAATTACTACCCTGAACCAGTATTTAAGGAGATATTTATATAAATATCCATGTAAAGTTTATGTATTAAAAAGTTGGTAACACTTTTTAATAACTTTCATTAATAAATCATTAACAAACATTATATAATGCTTAATGGATCATTAGTTAATATATATTAAAAGAGTTACAGTGGAAATGTAAGAATGTGCTTGTTAATGTTTGCTAATAAACTTATTCAACATTAAATAATGTTTAACAAATCATTATTTCATGTAAGTTAAAATGCTTACAAATGTCATTCAACTTTCAATTCCATATGATCAAGCACTTATTGAAAATTTACAAATGATTTAAACAGATGTTATAAAATGATTAACTTGTGTTAATGCGCAACACTTTTGCTGCTATTGAGGTGTGATACGGCTAAGGTTGGTGTAACGCGGAGGCAGTGGCGTTAGGATCCATGTGCAGCTTTATTAGTTCACAAGGCAGGTCATACAGGCATAAATCGGTAACTGGCGTCAGATACAACGAAGGCTGGGCAGAATCGTAAACAGAGTTCGTGATCAGGGTCGAGGTAGGCGGCAGACAAACAATAGCATAAATCCACAAGGCTGGCAGGGTCAGAATAGGTAGGCAGCAAGCAGTCGTCAATGGGTAAACAGTCCAGGTAATCAACAGATAATCAAACACAGGGAAAACGCTCAGAAATGTCTGCAAGGCAAAACAAGACTTCGCAATGAGAGCAGGGAAGGCACAGTTTAAATAGACCGGGCAATGGGAAACACCTGTGCAGGTGATTAGTCTCAGGCATGGGGCATTGCGGGAATTGAAGTCCGAAAAGATCGGTTAGTACTCCGGTGATGGTTCCTTCTGGTGGTGATCGGAGGGAGCCACAGAGGCTGAACTTGTGACAGAGCCCCTCCCCTGTGAGCGGCTCCTGACGTGCAGAGGCAGACAACGCCGGGGTCTTCCGCGGGGTCTCGGGGCAGGTCTATCCGGGTGGTCTCTGTGAAAGTCAGTGGTAAGAGAGGGATCCAGAATATCTTCTGCATTGACCCAGGACCGTTCCTCCGGACCGTACCCCTCCCAGTCCACTAAGTACTGGATCATTCTGCCCCGGCGACGAGAGTCCAGAATCTCCCGAACTCGGTACGCCTCCTCGCCGTC
>NW_015659918.1:405940-409232 GCF_001515625.1 Sinocyclocheilus rhinocerous | reverse complement strand
CAACGGAATTAAACAGGAGTTATTTGTCTAAGAATTTTGAATGGACCCACGTACCTAGGACTGAGCTTTTTGCAGGGTAACCGGAGACGAAGATCCCGAGTGGACAACCAGACCCACTGACCCGGCTGATAGTTGGGATTGGTGCGCCGATGGCGATTAGCTTGCTCCCTTGTTCGATGAACTGCTCTTTGGAGATGAACATGAGCCTCATTCCATGTCTCCTCGCTTCGTTGCAGCCATGAATTAACGGCCGGAAGTTCTGATGGTTCCCTGGACCATGGGAATAATGGGGGTTGGAAACCCAGGACACATTGGAAAGGGGTGATCGGTACATATGTGAGATTAGGTGGGGTTTCGGCTGGTGGTGGTTCGGTGCCCTGAGTGTCTGTGACTTCAGTCATGATGTCCCACTGAATGGGTGCGAGAATGATGGAAGACGGAATGATGGATTCCTGACTGGGAGACAGTGTGGATGATTCGTAGAGTCGAGATAGGGCATCCGCCTTAGTGTTTTGAGAGCCTGGACGGTAGGTTATTGTGAAGTCGAATCTGGTGAAGAACAGTGACCATCGTTGCAGTTCTTTTAAGGTGGCAGGTAGAGACCAGTTGACAACGGCTCGTACCTTCTTGTCATCCATGGCTACCCCTCCCGAACTGATCACGTACCCGAGGAATGATACTGTCTCCTGGTGAAACTCACACTTTTCAGCTTTGGCATATAGCTGGTGGTTGATGAGACGTTGTAAGACCGCCCGGACATGCTTGACATGATCCTCGTATGAATCTGAGTAAATTAAGATGTCGTCAATGTAAACAATGACCCAGCGATTTAACATGTCTCTGAACACATCATTGATGAAGGCCTGGAACACTGAAGGACTGTTGGCAAGCCCGAACGGCATAACAAAATACTCGTAGTGCCCAGTTGTTGTAGAGAACGCAGTCTTCCATTCATCGCCCTCATGGATGCGAATGAGGTTGTAAGCACTGCGAAGATCCAGCTTGGAGAAGTATCTTGCCTTTCGGAGCTGTTCCAGAGCTGCAGGGACTAGGGGCAAGGGGTAGCGAAACTTTACGGTGATGTCGTTGAGTCCTCGGTAATCAATGCAAGGACGAAGACCTCCATCCTTCTTTTTGACAAAGAAGAACCCAGCAGAGGCAGGTGATGTGGATGGTCTGATAAAACCCTTAGCGAGTTCCTCCTCGATATAGGACTTCATAGCCTCAGCTTCAGGTTGAGATAAGGGGAAAACCCTCCCCTTGGGAGGATGTGAACCAGGTTGGAGTTCGATGGCACAGTCACTCATTCTATGAGGAGGTAGTTGAGAAGCTTTTATCTTACTGAAGGCCTCTGTGAGATCGTGGTATTTTGCAGGGAGCTGACATATAGGCGTGCAATCCCTCTCCTTTCTGACCGGAGTAGCGTTGAGACAATTCTGACGGCAGGACTCTGACCACTGTATAATCTGTCCTTCGGACCATGAGATAGAGGGGTTGTGCTTCTCTAGCCAAGGCAGTCCCAGGATGATAGGTGTTCGTGGAGATTGAAATACGAAGAGGCGGATAAGTTCGGTGTGAAGAGCTCCAGTGCATAATTGAAGGTCCTTGGTAGTGAATTGAATTCGGCCAGTGCCCAGCGGCCATCTAGGCCATCTAGCGCTGCCACTGCTAAATGAGATACACAGGGAACAAGAGGAATATTATGAGTCTTAGCAAAACTAGCGTCAATGAAATTTCCCGCAGCCCCTGAGTCAATCAAAGCCATAGCCTCAGTGATCTGCCCATTAATTTTTAAGATGACTGGAATCTCTAAAGCAGTGGAAGAACTGAGATTCGGACTCACCGGAGAAAGATTGCGAGGTGGACGAGTGGGACAGGAAGCTCTCATGTGTCCAGATAATCCGCAGTATAGGCACAGATTCTGGCGAATGCGTCTCTCTCTCTCCTCTCCTATGAGATGAGTAAAGCCGATCTGCATGGGTTCTGTGTCAGGAGGTGGCGATGAGGTGCCGACTGGAGCCGAAGAGAGCCGAGTCTGACGACGAGAGCGGAGGTGGTTGTCAATCCGAATGGCCAGCTCAATGAATTGATTCAAGGATTTCCCCTCGTCTCGACAGGCTAATTCAGACTGCAATTCCATGATCAGACCTCTGCGGAAGTATAGTTTGAGAGGATCCTCCGGCCACCCTGTTTGTGCAGTGAGAGTGCGGAACGAGAGAGCATAATCCGACGCCGAACCCCTTCCTGGCGTAGAGATAACAGCTGCTCACCTGCCTCCTTTCCTTCAGCGGGATGTTCGAACACTTCCTTAAACTGCTGGATGAAGGCCGAGAAGGAAGGGAAGACAGTCTGATTCTCACTCCACACCGCGGTAGCCCACTCCAACGCCCTTCCAGTGAGAAGCGAACAGACAAATGCGATGCGACTATCGTCTGTGGAATACAACATGGGTTGTTGGTGAACAAACATGGAACATTGGAGTAAGAAACCCTTACATTTTGAGGGTGAGCCATCAAACTTCTCGGGGAACGCCAAACGAGGGCTGGCGGTGGAGGTAGGTGAAGCCGGGGCTTGAAGCGGCGGATTCGGAGGAGGGGCGTGAGCTTCAGGTGCTTGCAGACGAAGGGCTTGCAAGGTCTTTACCATCTCCTCGGTTAGCGAGGTAAGTCGGGTTAGTTGTTGTTGGTGTGTGGCCAGAACCGATGCTTGAGCAGATACCTCTGTGGTGAAGTGATAAAACATAATAATAATAATAATAATTATTATTATTATACCTTATTACTGTAACAAAGAGGCAGTGGCGTTAGGATCCATGTGCAGCTTTATTAGATCACAAGGCAGGTCAGACAGGCATAAATCATTAACTGGCATCAGATACATGTCTGCAAGGCAAAACAAGACTTCGCAATGAGAGCAGGGAAGGCACAGTTTAAATAGGCCGGGCAATGGGAAACACCTGTGCAGGTGATTAGTCTCAGGCATGGGGCATTGCGGGAATTGAAGTCCGAAAGGATCGGTTAGTACTCCGGTGATGGTTCCCTCTGGTGGTGATCGGAGGGAGCCACAGAGGCTGAACTTGTGACAGTTGGGGACAGGTTTGGTGGTATGGATAGGTTTAAGGGTCAACAGCTATGCTAATTATGTCTCTACTTGTTTCTCTGTTTTTGCCCTAGGATTTACACAAGCTTCAGTCTGGATCCAGAACACCTGAGAAGAGATGATTCCAACCCCTCAGAGGACCTCAGATGATGCCAACCCTGAAACAACATATAGAACTACCACATTTTGCTAT
>NW_015659918.1:404592-405466 GCF_001515625.1 Sinocyclocheilus rhinocerous | reverse complement strand
AATTGATTTTTCCGTACATTTCTGCCATATGTACATTGACTGACAGTCACCACTGATGAGCTACCACTAAATATTGTAGAAACTTAATTTGCTGTAAAGTTGCTTTGCAATGATTTGTATCGTGAAAAGCGCTGTACAAATAAACTTGAATTGAATTGAATTGAATTGAACAGCATACAGGGGTCAATTTAATTACTACAAGGGAACAGATCAATCAGTTTACATTACATTGTTTTGATAAATGAACAAGTATTTTCTTTTAAAACATGATTTGTTTTCTCCTGTTTATTTATGATTCAAGGAAGATCCTGTTTAATGATGCACTGAAGAGTAGTATACTAATGTGAGTTTTGAGTCAATGAAAACATTAATTTGTTTTGCACCAACATTACAATCTGTAATGGCTTTAGCAAGCATTTAGCTAAACTTAACCAGCGAACCTTTACACAGACCTTGGTAAATTAGCTAAAAGTCCAATGCCCATAAAGATACTAAATGACTAGTAATTGTTTATAAACATTTACAAATGATGAATAGTTTCAACTTTAGATTGGCTACTGCAAAAACATAAACAAATGATGATTAAATGATTAGTAAAGATGTGTGAATAGGATAAATTCAGGTCTTTCGGGACACTTTTTGCCATCGAGATGACTGCTCATAAAGGTATTAATAATTAGTAAACATTTATAAACATTTTCAAATGATGAATAGTTTCTACTTTAGATTGGGTACTGCACAAACATGAACAAATAATTAATAGATTATTTGTTAAGATGTGTAAATAGAGGTCTACACAACAAACAAAGACCAACAAATGAAGATCATATGAACTGAAAGTTTACTGACATTTGTAAGCATTTCAATTTACATT
>NW_015659918.1:394700-398757 GCF_001515625.1 Sinocyclocheilus rhinocerous | reverse complement strand
TCCTGAGGTGTTACGCATGTCGGGGGAAGGGTCCATAGGTCCTCATATGGCTTGTTAACTGAGGGGTGTTACAGAGTATTTGTTAAATATAGCTAACAAAATATATATTGTGTGTTTGATTGGTCCAGACGCTACACCTGTCACGGCTATAGAGGCCGTCTGCAAACTCTTTGCCTGTCCTGTGACGGCTATGGAGGCCGTCTGTGAACTCTCTGCCCATCCTGTCACGGCTATGGAGGCCGTTTTTGAACTCTCTGCCTGTCCTGTCACAGCTATGGAGGCCGTCTGCAAACTCTCTGCCTGTCCTGTCAAGGCTACGGAGGCCACTTATGAACTTTTATCCTGCTCTGAATCGGCCGAAGAGGCCTCTCCCGAACTCTCTGTTTGCCCTGTCATAACCAAGAAACTGTAAACTGTAAACTCTCTGCCTGTCCTGTCACAGCTATGGAGGCCATCTGTGAATTCTCTGCCTATCCTGTTACGGCTAAGAAGGCCGTTTCTGAACTCTTAGTCTGTCCTGTTCCGACCAAGGAGGTCGTTTCTGAATTCTCTGACATTCCAGCCACGGTCAAAAAGGCTGCCCCTGAACTCTCTGCTCACCCTGTTATGGCTAAAGATGCCATTTCTGAACTGTCTGCCAATGGCTATGGAGGCCGTCTGTGAACTCTCTGCCTGTCCTGTCAAGGCTACGGAGGCCACTTATGAACTTTTATCCTGCTCTGAATCGGCCGAAGAGGCCTCTCCCAAACTCTCTGTTTGCCCTGTCATAACCAAGAAACTAACCCCAATTTGCTATTGTGTGCTGCACATTTTACTGAGGACAGCTTCCACATGAGGGAGTACAGTGCCCGGATTCACCAAAAAGCTTTTGTTGAAAGACGGAGCAAGGGGCGTGGCAGTACTGAAACACCGTCTATGCTGTTCGCCAATCGCAACGCACTGGGACAGCTAACCAATCACAACACATTTTGTTTTTCGGAAGGCGGGCCTTCATCAAACCCGGAACTTTTAATAATGTAAATGATGTGAAAAATAATGCGTTTTTCAAACCACCAAGCATGAGAGCATGTTCTAGCACACCCCCAAAACAAAATCAAGTCTTTGTAAAAGAGCATACTAGGACCCCATTTAAGCATTATATAATGTTTGTTAATGATTTATAAATGAAAGTTATTATAAAGTGTTACCAAAAAGTTAATGTATGAATTTATATTTGTATTGTTTTGGTTGAAGCTGCCTAAAGCTATGCAAAATATTCTGTAAATTACATTTATGAATGCTAGGGAGGGTATATAGTGTGATGATTTACCTCACCTTTATAAAAACATAACATATGTTGAATTTGTTACAGTTAAATCTTTAAAATTATTTTATTATTTTTAACACTTGAATTAAAATGATCACTGTGAAATAAAATTACATAAATCTTTATCGCTTTTCACCTCTGGTGACCCGAGGCTTTAAGACATCAGCTGTGTTAAACAGCTACAGCATAATTTTGCCATTAAGCACTGGATGAAAACCTATTTTATGTTCACATGCAAATGTGTATGCATGCATGTCTTAATACCTGTATGTGTGACTACCATGTGCAGATAAATGTGATTTTGCCTATGGGAGAATGTTTGCCTGAAAAATGTAGCATTTAAGATGGTGTGTTTATGCTTTTTGTGTGAGCGCGTGTGTGTCTGGGTGTCTTTATGAGGTATGTGGAGCCAGAATCACAACATCTGTAAGCAGGTCAGTCTTCTGAAACTCCCCTTGAGGAAACTAGAAAGAGTTTATGCATGTCTTAATACCTGTATGTGTGACTACCATGTGCAGATAAATGTGATTTTGCCTATGGGAGAATGTACCACTGTACCACCATACCACCACTAATGATCCAGCACCATTTTCCAAGAAAGTGGAATATATTCTCCTGACCTTAGACATGAGAAGCAAATACAAAATCTAAATTATACAAGTGACACACAATCCATTTTTCTTAAATATAAATATAATATCAGTATAAATGCAACTACCTAAAAAGTAGTTGCATCACCTGCAAGATAATAATTTGTTGGTTATGGCAAAGTAGATGAGTTCAATACTCTGTTAGCCATCTCATTTGCCAATTAAATTTAATATTGTTGTTGCATATTTGCCTGAAGGCACAAAATTATGCACCCAGGTAAAATGAGAATAGCACATGTTTATGCTTCACTGTGGAAGTGTTACAATAATGTTTTATATATTTTCTTCTGATATGCATCCTTTTTTAAATTCCTTGTTTTATTGTTGTGATTATTTTTTTTTCTTTTATGTAAAGCACTTTGAATTACCATTGTGTATGAAATGTGCTATACAAATAAACTTGCCTTGCCTTGCCTTGCCTTGCATGATTGAACTGTCAACAAATTCGCATGAGAGTCAGTGAATCAACATTTTATGTCAGAATTGTTAAACATGCAAACTGATACACTGTCAAATAAGCATGGAATTACACATTTGTTCGACTTTTTCTGAATGTATAGTTCATTCGCATCATCTGATTACATTCATCTAATTAAATGATTAATAAACCAATAGATAGACAGATATAAAAGGAAAGTGTAATTCAGGGATGCAACTATTCATACACCATTAGAAGGAAAGAGGCACTCATGAAGTCAAACAATATCATCGGTCTATAAATTATTAACAGCTCAGGTCAAACCACATCATCCTTATCCATCAACACGGTCCGTTTTGACATTGATATTTTTGCCCCCATTGCCTTCCATATCTGTTGCTGCTGAAGGACAGCAGCACTCCAGTGCTTATTTTAGCTGCTCTCTGAATATGGAGATCCTTCAGAATTGGACCACTCAATCTGTCCATCAGCACTTGTGAGACTGGCAGATGTCACAGAGGATTCATATCAAATATTTTGCATGGAAGTGCGATGTGGAGTGCTTCTGTCTGATGTGGGATGATATAGACCCTGTGGTCAGTGTCTGGGCAAGAATGTTCAGTGAGGGAAAGGTTGCATCCTCTGTGTGACATGTTGCACCTTGCTTAAAAAACTGACTTAGCAAATAAAAAAACAAAAACAAAAACAAATGTGGAGTGCAGTACAATAAACTAAACTAAATAGCATTACTGAGATTTTTTTTTTTTTTTAACACAGCTGTGTTGTTATGAAGATAGAGAGCACCTTAGGTATGTAAGCTAGCTTGGGTTTGAGGAAGACCTTACAGTCACTTGGCTCAAACTCCAAAGAGAAATCACTCACCAAGAGTGCTTGAAAGTCAGTCACATGCTTGACAGCAGCAGGGTGGGGCCATAAGTTGGCTGCCTGGAGCGGCTCAAACGGAGGGCATTGAAGGTCCCTGAGGACCGTATACAGGTCCCAAGTACGAACAGAATGAGGGAAAAGTCACTTTTCTCCACTCAAGAACTTGATGACCAAGGCCAGCCACGAGGGTGTGGTTAGCCGTCAGAGCCATCACATAAACTTTGAATGTGGAAGAGGTGCACCACTTATACAGCAGCTCTTGTAAAAGGCACATAATTGTCGCTACCTCACAAGAGAATGGGTCTCCATTTCGGACTGCACACCAGTTGGAGAAGACGGACCATGCCTTGTAGATGCCACTTTGGCCTCTGCTATAGTGTTGGGTATCTTCACAGGGAGATGCAAAGTCTCCCGTCGAGGTGCCACAAATTTAGGCAAATTTAGACAATTTAGGCTGTCTGGACTCAAGCTCTGCTTTAGGTTGAGTCTGAGCAGTCATTGATGTTGGCAGCGGTTGGCATGGCAAGGCAATCAACCAAATAGGCCTGTGAGGAATACTGGGGAGTCAAGGAAGGCTGTCTTGTGAGCATCTTTAGGCCCAATCCCAATTCTATTTTATACCCCTTCCACTTCCCCTTCCCCTGCCCCTCCACCTACCCCTTCCCCTTGTCCCTTGAAAAAGTGTGTCAAGGGATGGGGTGAAAATATTCCCCTAAGAATTGGGACACCACTACTATGCCGTCACACGTCATCATACGTCGTCTAGCTCCTACAATACACACACCTATACTGGTGTGC
>NW_015659918.1:389200-394510 GCF_001515625.1 Sinocyclocheilus rhinocerous | reverse complement strand
CTTTCGAATTGGCAATATTTGAGAAAAGGGTTTAGCGATTTCTAATTATTGGGGGGACTAGCCCACCCAATGTCTACAGTGGTTATCACCCTGATCAGACATGAAAATATGTTGTGGCACTATCGTGCAGTTTATATTGATATGACGTTAGTTAGCAAATATTAGCGATTTTTTGCAAACAGTTCTTTGAGTAACATGACCGTAAATATGAACTCACGATTGAATGTAACATAAAACAAATTAATACTATTCGTTAAAATCTTTATTAATGCCAAAAATGCTTACATTTATGTGTCTTTTTGTTCGCTCGGGCAGCCATGTTGCCCCTGAAGCTGGTTTACGCTGAGATAATTCATACCCCTTCGTTTGAAGTGTGGTCCCGAAAAATCTTTGTTTGAAGGGCTGTCTGGCCCTTCCCCTACCCCTACCCCTCCAACCAAAAGAGAATTGAGACACCCCTACCCCTTCACGTGAACGCGCGAAACGGAGGGGTAGGGGAAAGGGGAAGGGCTAAGGGGTAGAATTGGGATTGGGCCTTAATCTCCGTTAACTTAGCCAGTGGTGGTGCTCAAGAACCACCAGGTTGGCAATTGCTCGACCGACTACTTGGGTCGGTGACTAAGTACAGAGCAGAAAGATTGTGCTGTGCAGCCCCTTAAAAGCAGAATGAACTGGCCAGACTAATCCATGGTGCGGAGGAGTTTGGCCTAGAAAACCTGGAGGACCGCCATCATATTGAGAGCGGGACCAGCTTGACCAGCTGCAGAGTAGGCTCTGGCCACTATGGCCAATGTCACTCTGCAGGGCTCAGACAGGGTGGACAGCCTCCTTAATGGAGTTCGCACAACAATTCACATTGAAAGCTGCTGATGACACAGAGTCATTAGCAAAATCCTCCTCAGACACTCAAAATCCTCCCTTTTGGAGGGCTGAAATTACATATGTTTGTGTAGCTGCACAAACATTAACAAATCAGGCTTCAGTATTCGGAGGAAAATGGAGTTTCCCCCCCCAAGCATGATTCCACACAATGTGAGAGCCCATCAAAAGTGAGCCATTTCTATAACGCTGATGCAGAGAGCTGTGGGAACCTTACATGGGGTAAATAGCGAAGAGGACAAAGGTACAAATGACAACCAATATGAACCTTAATAAGGTTGTGACATTTCATCAAATTACATGCTGCTCAGTCTCATTTTACATGGATGGAACTTTCTTGAGAATTGAACTTTGAAAATCATCTTATCAAAGTTAATGTCTTAAACTGCCGATCTTGTTACTGTGCTAATTAATAGTGTTTTCACTATATTTTGGATATTAATATCCATTGCAGAGTTGATGTTATACGGCTCGTTCAATGAATCGCTGGCCGTCTCAGTGATCAGCCGTAAAACAGTGATTCTGTCCAAATTCCCTTTAAAATCTTAAATGATTCCCTTTGAGCTAAATTGACCTGTTTCCCTTACACAAGACTCATCATTGACTTGTCACATGGTTTTTACAATTTACATATAGTTTAATTGATAAAGAAAATTAAGTAACTAATTCTCAGAAAAAAAAAAATCTTGTAGAAATGTAATTTTTTATTCATGCATACATCAATATTTAACTGCAATATTAAAATTAATTGAAACTAACAATCCATATTTATCACATAAAGTAGATGTATTATAGATATGGGAGTAATTTCTCTATGAATCTCTTACACAGATTATCTGGTACATGCATGATCTCATCTCTTGCTCAATAACCTTAATCTTTAGTAAATCTTTATATACTAAAAATATAAATAAAACAAGTTTTCAATATGCAAACGTAATATATTATATTTATATATATGAAATATATACTCATCATACATATGAAGTAAAACATATGAACAACAATATGAAACAATTTCATATATTAACATATGTATCTAGTCCATAAAATGTTTATGCATGTGTAATGAATTTCTGGACATATATGTCATGTACATTTATTTCCATCATGTACATGATATTCATCCATATAAAAATCATTATATAGATTTTAACATAATATGTGCATATATAGACACATTTTACTATGGGGATTTTATGTGTTATAAACTTAAATCTTCATCAACCCAGAAAATGTACGTACAGTATATGAAAATAATATTTTGCCTTATAGGTAGCATATATGGCAATATCACTCTTGATATAGGGCAATATTAAATTTCCATATGGGTTGCAATTCAGCCATTTCTAAAACAATTTTCATACTGATTCATTCAAAACTAAACAAGGATATTGAGTATTTAATCTCTTTTGAACCTTTCATGGTTGGATGCACGCTAACAGTGCACTTTTTCACTATGTCACAGCCAAATGTGGTATTTAATATCAAATCAATACAAACAGTGCTATATGTCAAGCACAGAACATAAATTATTAAAGAACAGTCGGCTCAGTCTTTCTCTTACTCTCATTTCTTTTGATGGGCACACTTCAGGTGTGAAAGCTAATATGCTATTCCATACTGCCCATAGCACTTGGCCAGATCTCAGCAGCCATTGATGCGGGTGTCATGTCTGATACATCACAGGCTTTCCGCTAGAGATGTAGCAATTGTTACGTGGCTGCGGGACGTGGCTAGATTAAATGTGTAACTATGTTTGGGGTCAGCAGGCACTAGAAAGATCCCTGCTATTAGATTGGGATTAAGGAGACAGTGAGGCAAAATGAACTGCCTTGACTTAGTTGCAGCACGTGACGTGAGAAAATCTCAGAAATGAGAAATGTGGAAACGTTTCTGTTGCTGGGTTACTCAAATATAATAGTCGTGGAAAAATGGGCTGGAGTCTCAGCACTGACTTGAACTAGTGAGAATGTCTTATCATTGCTAAAATAACTTTTAACATCAGATTTATCTGATTTAACATAAACATTTTTTTTTTTTTAAATATAAAAAAAAAACATACAGTAAGAAGAAGAAGAAGAAGAAGAATGAGCTTTATTGCCAGGTATGTTTACACATACGAGGAATTTGTTTTCGTGACAGAAGCTTCCACAGTGTAACAGAATGACAGTGACAGAATAAAAAACACAGATAATAAAAAATAAATAAAAAATAGAACAAGTAAATAAGGAATACAAATATATAAATCGACAATTGTATGTGCAGGTATATAACAATAGACATTATATGTATTCCCTGTAAAGTAATATGTATTCCCCTTATGGTTTTTACTGTTTTTTTGTATTAGCACAATCTCTTTGAAAAGTCTTTTTCAGTCTCAGCCAGAGGCTGGGAATATTTATTTCCTCATGCTTTCGCTGGGGAAACAAAACTATAAAGTATCTGGTATATGATTATCTTTTTTAAAAAGTACTGTTTTGTAACAGATATGAAGAATAGGGAGTAAACAGTGGCAGAAATCTACTCACATTACACTCACGTGGGCCCTCGGCTGCCATATGAATCCATTTGCTGCCCTGAGGCAACAAGCTTCATCTGCACTGGGAGTTTGAATGCCTGAAGAAATGAGTGCCCATGGCCTTTGATCTAAGTCTCTCGCATATGATTGTATCTTTGCAATCCAAAGCACTTAGGCATGCTCAGTAATTTCCACTACAGCCACAGCACCAAAGTGCATCAGCCACTGTTGGCAATTGTACCTTCCAAGCTGCACAAATTACATAACGGATGCCCTTTTTAATCTAAACATCCAATTACAGCTGCAATCAGTAATAATAATATCATAGATTAAAACAAACTAGTTAATAAATGACAGAAGCTTTTCCAATAGAGAGAGCTCTCCAGAAAATGAGCGTTCCTTGTCATGCTAAAAATGTAACGCTGAAGTCGTAATATGAAGTCTTGTCTCAGTAAATCTAAAGTTCAGTGTCTGTATGTTTGCCAGAAAAAGGGATAGCAATATTAAGCAGCATTTTTTCTGTATATGTTCAAGTTCAAGTTCAATTTATTTGTAGATCACATACAACAGCCACCAGGTTGACCAAAGTGCTTTTCAGAAGAGCAACAATTTTACCACATACACAGAGAACAAACCAGACAAAAATTTAAAACCGCACGTTTAAAAATTACCATATCACAGTAGTCAATACACTAAGGAAAACAAATAAGTTTTTAGCAAGGACTTAAAAACCATTCTAATCTCTATAGGTAGGCTATTCCAGAGTCGTGGCCCTGCCACCGCAAATGCACGCTCCCCTCTACGCTTAAGCCTAACGTGAGGGACCACCAACAAGGCCTGGTCACAGGATCGTAGGCTTCTAGACGGAGTATAGAAGTAAAGAAGGTCAGATAGATAGACAGGAGCTTGATCAAGTGTTAGACAGTGTTCTAGGTTATTACATGTGGAGTTTTTAGGTCCTATAATTAACACCTCTGTTTTTTTCAGAAGTTAACAGTAAGAAATTACTCGTCATCCAGTTTTTTATATCGACTATGCATTCCGTTAGTTGGTATGCACCACTCACACACTCTTGTCTACGAACAGTGAAATGTCTCAGTACTAATATCAGCACTCTTGAAATGACTGTTTTCTTCAATTGTTTTTCTTCTCCATTTCTGTCACCTGATGGAGTTTGGGTTCCTTGCCATCGTCCCTTTTGGCTTGCTTACATTGAATTGACATAACTCACGCTATTGGACGAGAACAAAACTTGAACTGAACTGAGTTCACTGAACTACAGGTGCATCTCAATAAATTAGAATGTCGTGGAAAAGTTCCGAGATGCACCTGTATATGCAGTGATTTACAAGTGTATATAATATATATCATTTTTAATTGTCACCTTTATTTTTATAGTGCTTTACACAATATAGATTCACAGTATTAAACAAAAAAGTAACAGAATATATGATGCAAACTTCAAATATGAGGCACATCCAAAATTGTGCTATAAAGCGGCTGTAGCAAGACAATAGTGTCATTATTCAGCTCAAGTCATTTCAGCGTTGAACTCAATTCAGCTCAAGTTTTGTTCTCGTCCAATAGCGTCAGTTATGTCAATTCAATGTAAGCAAGCCAAAAGGGATGATGGCAAGGAACCCAAACTCCATCAGGTGACAGAAATGGAGAAGAAAAACAATTGAAGAAAACAGTCATTTCAAGAGTACTGATATTAGTACTGAGACATTTCACTGTTCGTAGACAAGAGTATGTGAGTGGTGCATACCAACTAACGGAATGCATAGTCGATATAAAAAACTGGATGACGAGTAATTTCTTACTGTTAAATTCTGAAAAAAACTGAGGTGTTAATTATAGGACCTAAAAACTCCACATGTAATAACCTAGAACACTGTCTAACACTTGAT
>NW_015659918.1:387881-389055 GCF_001515625.1 Sinocyclocheilus rhinocerous | reverse complement strand
AGACACACTCTGTCAGTTTAAATCTAGATTAAAGACCCATCTCTTTAACCTGGTTTACACATAACACACTAACACGGAAGTTCCGGAACCGGAACACTTCCCATAACACCCGAAGATTGCACAGATACTATTTAAACTGAACTGAGCTGGATGATGACATCACTGAATTCAATGATGAACTGCCTTTAACTGAAAATTGAGTGTTTACTATTGTCATTTTGCATTATTGACACACTATTTTCCTAATTAATGTTGTACAGTTGCTTTGACACAATCTGTATTGTTAAAAGTGCTGTATAAATAAAGGTGACTTGACTTGACTTGGTGCAGAGTAGAAACAGACTTTGTCTGCAGCATAAAGCATGTTTTACATTGTAGAGTTAAGAAACGAGCTCAAACTGAAATCACTGTAAAACCTAGTAGCTTTCCATTAGTCAACACTGCAAATTTGCATAATGAACCTAATGAAATCTGTGTGTGGATTTTTTTTTATTTTTCAGAATTCCCAATCATGTGGTTTCCTATTGAAATTATTGTTAACGCACCTTTAGAGTTTTCTTTCATAGAGAATTTGAAGAGGATGTTAAAAGTCAGACCATCTATACATTTTCTCACTTTCAAGTGGATATTGAAAGTCAGACCCATCTATACATTTTCTCACTTCATGAACACTTGGAGCAGGGTTTCTCTCTGCAGGAAGAGAAAAATGGAAAACCTGGAGTGGACCTCAAGCTGTGTGATGGGACGGTAAATCTCTGTCAACCCGCTTCACTCATACACTATTCCAGACTCGTTTTCAGTCTGTATGTTGCTTGCCAAACATGTAGCTTGGCTTCTTTTGGAACTACTTCCGCTGGCGGAGGAGAAAAATATGAACTAACTGGCCAATTTCTGTTTAAAAAGTAAACTTCTTGATGTGTAGCCTAATGATCAAGTGCGGCATTGTAACCATATTGCCCTGTTGATTTTCAGTAGGCTACAACAGCACTCATACTTGTATGTTATTGCTTAAATCATATACCCACTATATAGCTGCAACCCAAAACAACCACAAACACACTGCTATTATAAACGTACTGAAGCTGGTTAAAGGGTGATAGAGTGAGTGCGGCTATCTATTGGTTGTAGGCATTGTAAATTTAATTCAGTGCAGTCCAATGGCAACGAGAGAGAG
>NW_015659918.1:383157-387661 GCF_001515625.1 Sinocyclocheilus rhinocerous | reverse complement strand
TCCAATGGCAACGAGAGAGAGAGAGAGAGAGAGAGAGAGAGAGAGAGACTCTCTCCCTTTAATCTCTTTTTTTTTTCTTCCAGTCAGTGCTGCCTCTTTCTATGGAGACAATCAGAGTCTGTACAATTTACTGTTCCTCCGCAGTGATTTCAATGAATTACCTTAATCTATGTGGGTCATTTACATCAGATATGTCGCCGCGTCTCTGCTGAACAGTCCCCGCTGTGTACCACCGCTCTTTCGGACGGCAGCATCACGTTGGATTTTAACAGGGGCAGAACGGAGTTAGATTTTTTCCCTTGTGTGGCACATACATTTTGACCGTACCTCAGGAAGTCGGGGCGGCAGGACAGAAGCCGTACGATGCAGATACCGCAAAGGTAAGTCAGAAGAACAGCCCTGGAAGTGAAAGTATCTCTATTTTGCTGGTTCCCAGAATGTTTTCCCTCTCTCCCTCTTTCTCGCTCTCTGAAAGCTTCATACATCCGGACGAACGAACAATTTTGCTTTGAGTGTTTAATTCGCGCCGGCTACACGCGCTTATTTGCATCAAAAAGGATGACCGTGCAAACTATTTCAGTAGTTTTTAAACAATACAATTTGCGTGGACATTTTTTGTGTGTCAGAATCTACATTTAAAGATGAAGCGCAAGTACACTGCATGAAAGAGTTTTTCATTTGAGTCATAGTAAATATATGTACACACCTGATGAGGATAAAGGTTTTTTTTTTTTTTTTAAAGCAAATTAAGGGTTCGTGTGGCAGAAGTGTTTCGGTATATCACTAGGCTACTTACCTGTGGCTAGCCAAACCTCGGTACAGGGAGATAGCCTATGTTGATTGATGTATGATTGTTTTCCTCATCGTATATCGGTTCACATCCATTTGCTCGTTAATCACTCGCTCTGTGGCTGGGATAAATCTTTCGAGATTTCGTTTCTCGAGAGCCATAATTTTGGGTCAGGATTTGAGAAATGCGATGCTATTACTTAAAACACAATGCATTCTCGATAAAATACAATATCAGTCTGTGAAAGGACACTTAGAAGGTGAGCTCAGACTGAAGACTTGGCGATATGGCGTGTTTTGTTACTTAACTTTCGCCTGGCTCTAGGGTTACAGACGAACTACATTCTCATGAAAAGATGCGGTGAGTCCAGACGTTCATCACAGGGGCCACTGTTTCAACCCAAGCTGTCCCGCTTATACAGCGGTGAACCACAAGGTGGTACTGTGGACATCCCCTGCATACGTGCGTAGTTTTGGGATGGAGTGAGGAGGGGACATTAGGCCGCCTCTCGAACATTCGCACTGTACAGCATAACCTTCACTTCTGTCAGAATGCAACTGCGTGCTATAGTGTCGGTTTAAGTGGTGAAATGGTTCAGGTAAACTGAGAAGTGCCAACAAGTTCAGTCTCTCTATAATGTAGATCCATAAAGACATTCATTAGCAGTACTTTCAAAGTGTGGGCTGAATTTGAAAAACTTGCTGATGAAGTATGTTCTTTAGGTAAGTGTGTAATATATGCCCAGCCCAGACATACTTCATCTACTGTGTTGGCATTGTTCTTGATCATATTTGTTGACCTGTAACTTGCCAACAAAAAATTGAAAATAATTTAATTATGTGCTGTAACTTAAGTTGACCTAAAGTTTACCATGTGGGGCAATTTTCTTGGTGTCTAACCTAAATATATATATTTTTTAAGTGTTGTTTCTGCCATTGTTTTAGCTTCTGTGGTAATATTGGATTGTAGATTAAGTATTGTACGTCATCTTGGTATTGTTCACCTTCTGTTGCATGAATATTTGTAATATCTTGCTAATTCAATGTACTGCTTGTTGCATGTTTTATAATACAAAGCATGCATATTCTGACACAAGGGTGTGTTGGAAAAAAATAGTCAATTTTGTAAAGCTTTAATGCAGGTTTTGGTGGCATAATAAGGTGTAGGGATAGGCCTAGACTGATCATGAGCTTGAGAATAGTTTGTTGACTAAACAATAGGAAATTGGCCTACCTTTTATGTTTTGTGTAGTGAAAATGCAAACATAATTGTAATCACTGTTGCCACAAAAAATAACTAAATAATGTGTGATGAAGCTGCTTTTGAGTTTGCAGTCACAATAGTAGTTTAAAATAGGCATGGTGCTTTTACAAGCCAAATTAATTATGGTCTTGATCGCTGAGGTTTAGAGTTCAGTATTAATTTCTCTCTTGTTCTCTCTCACTAACTCATATCAGTGGTTGGCTGTTGGTGTTACCTTTGAATACAATTTTCACTCTCTCTCTTTGCTTTCTGGGGTTCCTGTCCACACTCAGTCAACTGACAGAAAGATAAAGGAGAGAATACAGCTTGAGAAAGCAAATTCCAGCTGACTTGCCAGCCCAGACGCCATGTTGAATAAGTCATAGCAGGTGCATTTGCGGCGGAATCGCACCACATTTATCCGAAGTTCACCCAAAGGTCACAGTGGATTCTATGCTTTATTCCATTGTCTTTTGTCTATCGCTTGGACCCAAATTTATTGTCTCCTTTGCGTCATGAGTCACTCTTTGAACAGTGCAATTGTTTGAGCCTCCTTCAAATAGATCATTTATTATAATTAAAATTCAGAGAGAGACCCAGCACCTTCATTGAGATTCGCGTGAGTTATCTTCGGTGATCACACAGGCAGTGAATGCTATTTTCTCTCCTTTGTTCTCTTTGGTCTCATTTCTCACTTCTTTTTATTTGTCATACTCACTCATGTATCGAAGGTACATTTAAGGGAAGTGTGCGGTACATTTACAATGGAAATTCCACCCAATTACCTTTATCTAAATGTAACTGACAGAAACACACATTCTCACATTTTAAATGTTTTTATGCATGTAATACTAGAAAATAGCATGTATTATAATTCATCAATTGAGGACATTAAACTGGGAGAATATTTGTTTATTTATTAAAATCAAACAAATCACAGTTACTTGGCACTGAAGGAACAGTTCACACAAAATAAAAAATAATTTGTTCTTGCTCCAAATCTGAATTACATTCTTTCTTCTATGAAACGCTTCTTGTTCTTATTTCTTCTTATTATTTACCCCAGACAATCAGTGGAAGTCAGTGGGGACAAATGTTGTTTTGTCTCATTGTGTGGACAAAACCAATTTTTCTAAAAAAAAAAAAAATTCATACACGTTTTAAACAACATGAGGACGAGTAAATTACACAATTTTCCATTTGGGGTGAGCTATCTCTTTGGGCTGATAGCCAGTATGGACAACTTTATTATTTGTTCTTTGTTGTAATATGGTATTTTGGCAGAAAGTGCTTCCTTATACTGAACTTCTTAAATGTAAGCATTGCTTGAGGATGTAGCAATATTGGCGCAAAGTTATTGAATAAATCCCTCTTGGCTGGTCTATCTGGACATCAGATGGAGAGTGCATGCAAACTGGTGGATGTTACATAGCTTTTTGTCTGCGTTGGAAATTAAATTGCCGGCCAGACATTCAGGCCCATCTGCTTTGGAGGACAAAAGCCTATGTAATGTGAATCATTTTCTGAAATGCCCATCTCAATGTCATAATATATAATGATAAACTGCAACGCGAAAACGAATGAAAGCTTAAAAAATCAGTAGGCCTACCTCTTAGATCAACAAAGGCCTGTTGATGGATAATGCTGTCTTAATTGTTAATTGTTTACCAAGTTTATTAAAATGTGATTTATTTAAAGCTGCAGTCCGTAAGTTTTGCTTCTTTGTCGCCATCTCTGTTTGAATAACTGGAATTGCAGCAGTGTGCGGAATTATCTAGCTTGCGTGGGTTGTGCGGTGGCTCGGCTCCAGCGCGGATTAATCTAATGTTCTGAAGAGTATGTGTGGCAGTCAGTCACTGCACCGGTGTGGATATTTACTGTACTTCGCAATCACAGATTCTAGCCTACGTCTTGGAAAATATGTCTCAAATAAGCATTTTGACTGGATATTGTCATCTGAACAAGTAACAATTCTGCCACGTTTGTTCTGGCCACCTGAGGAAAAAAGCATTACAATAAATCGCGCTACCAATGGTGATTAAATCTAAATTAGCTCATATCACATCAAAGCATGCAAATTATTATTATTGTTATACTTTATTCTCAAATTTTTAATGTTAACAACATCAGCATTGCGTGACTATGAGTATAGTGTGTATAAGCGAGTAGATTTCAATTTCTGTACTACAGTCTAAACTCTAATTGTCATACCACTCGAATTTCATATTAAGAAATTATTTTAACCCAAGAAGCAAATTATGCTTCCTTCGAACTGGATTTCTTAAAAATACAAATCTTTGTAATCCCATTCTATCTGTAATCAGAAGCACATTTAAAACTGGAATATAATTTAATTTCATTCACATGTGTTTCATAAACACATAATCCTTTCTGGATTACAATCCGCCATCAAAATTATAAATGTAATTATTCCAGCTGCTGTGAGAAAAGGCTATAAACGATCCGCCACCT
>NW_015659918.1:381702-382753 GCF_001515625.1 Sinocyclocheilus rhinocerous | reverse complement strand
ATAGTGTGTAGATTTCAATTTTTGTACAGCCTAATCTCTAATTGTCATGCCATTCGAAATTCTTTTACCCAAAAAGCAAATTATGCTCCCTTCGAACTGGTTGTCTTTAAAATACAAATCTTGTGTAATCCCAGGCTATCTGTAATCAGAAGCACATTTAAAACTGGAATATAATTTAATTTCATTCACATGTGTTTCATAAACACATAATCCTTTCTGGATTACAATCCGCCATCAAAATGATAAATGTAATTATTCCAGCTGCTGTGAGAAAAGGCTACAAACGATCCTTCACCTGTAGCATCCTCACATGCGATAGCCTAGTAGCCGGGACAACTTCTTTATGTTTACAGACGTGACATAATGACGCAGTGCCATACTCGAATTGAGTACCTATAGAGTAGTACTGCATCCTTCATATCTCCAAAAAGTATTTAGTTTTATCATATTTATAAAAAAAAGATACAGCTTTACAATTCTCTCCGGAAAAAGCAGAGCTCCTGGAGGCGCGCCGTGGGCGGAGCTAAAGAGTGATGAGCACTTGGGCGCCGAACCAACAAAACACAGACATTTGATGCAGTTTCTGCAGTTCTGAATCATGACCGGGATCTTTTATAGCTAAAAAACGGTCCGCTCCATCTTTCAGTATCAAATGATGTGCAAATCCAGCGTCGAACTGGACCTTGTTTATAAAACGTTCGTCAACAAACACACTTGTGAAACTCCGTTGCTGCCCCTGAAAAACAAACTGTATCCACTGTTTACATAACGCTGGGTTCTTTAGGAAGCTGAACAAAGTTATCTTTCCCTTACAACCAAAAACACACTTCTTTGGATTGGAGACATTCTTCCCGAGCAATGAAGCGCGTTGATGGGCGCGATCTCGCTCTTGCTCTCACTCTGGTCGATGCGTGCGCGGGCGCGCTCTTCCGGGAGAAATGCCCATATAAGGAGTTCCACCCTTGTCTACGTCATGAAGAGCCACGATCGAAAAAAACTCTCCGAAACTTGTACAAACCCGGAAGTACGATTTTTGGCACAGAAATACTCC
>NW_015659918.1:375276-381599 GCF_001515625.1 Sinocyclocheilus rhinocerous | reverse complement strand
GCTCTCACTCTGGTCGATGCGTGCGCGGGCGCGCTCTTCCGGGAGAAATGCCCATATAAGGAGTTCCACCCTTGTCTACGTCATGAAGAGCCACGATCGAAAAAAACTCTCCGAAACTTGTACAAACCCGGAAGTACGATTTTTGGCACAGAAATTCTCCTTCATATGTCCAAATTGTTTTTTGAAACTTTGTCCATACTTAGCATGAGAATCCAACTCTTTAACAGTGTAAACAACTCTGAATGCATGAAACAGCATTGTACCCCCCCCTTTAAAAAAAGAGTGGACTTAAAACCCCAGGGTGTCACGGGATGGGTCTTTCTGAGACCACCAATTAAGATATTTTAAAGCATGTCGTGTACTGGGACTCAAGCCTTATTAAAGTCGTACTCCTTCATTAGATGCTGTCTTTTCACATTTCACCTTTCAGATGCTCCAAACTCCCAGTAAATATTTATCAGAATAATATTTTACAGTCATTTACTGTACCGGGGGTTGTTTTCTGCATTGTATATAGGAGATAACGCTTCTGTGTTGTTTGTTTTCATGTGCTTTCTTGTTTTCTCTTGTGACTGGCAGTGCTTAAAACATCCTGCTGTTGTAAAGCGTTCTGTTATGAAGTGGAAAAGTGAAGATAACCCAAATCTTTTTGTAATTTAGCATTGCTCAACACCAATTTAAGTTAATGTGACTGTCTCAATGAGTCTATTATATCATCACTGCTTTGTTCGCACAATTAACTTTCCATGGGTTACGCTATCTACCATCTGATCTCTGCTGAAATTGCTTTGTGATATGAGGAAGTTATGTCAATCAATCGCAGATTCTTGAAAAATTATTTAGACAGGCTTTGAAAACGACAGTGTAGATAATGCTGGGTGTGACATTTGTTAAAGACACCATATTTTGAAGATGTTGATAGAATGATGCCCTTTTATGGCTTAGATTACTCTTTAAATAAGAGGTACCGATACAGGAACAGTCTCATAGGAAACTTTGCTTTGCTTTCACTGACAGAGCTATTAATGGAGGGATCAGAGTGAACGAAGGAGTTCATCACTTGTAGATTTACTCAGGACTCAAGTCATTAAAGTTTCCCTCCAGAGGCTCCAGCGAGCCTAGTTCAGTAATTTGAGGCAAATATGCATGAACAATCCATGTGATGATCTTGAACTGTATATGAAGTTCAACAAATCAGAGCTACAGTTTGTGTTGTATGACTGTGTTGAAGTTCAAGAGTATCAAAAACACCAACTTATGTGGGTCTTCGTGATTCTTGTTTTCACACCCATTCTCTTCCTCTTTTTTTGTATGTGGATGAAATGCATGGAGCATTCATTATTCAAATTCACAAGCAGGGTAGAATTTCTTGTGCATAATCTGTTCTCAGCTTTGTGCACTTCTTTTGTTTGTTCATTCAGGTGTAAAGATTATCATTTGTTCAAATAATAAATGTGATGCAGACATACCATTTTACAATTCACATATATTTAAATAAGAGGCAAATTTGTATTCACGTCTACTCCAATATATGTCTCTAAGGAAGTTTATGTTGAATGCATTTGATTTATTCCAGAGGATCTTCCTGGAAAGATTTCTGGAAACACTGTGACCTTTAGCATTTCCAAAACGAGGAGTCTCAATCGACTGTATTTAGTGTCATTCATTCTTTTGTAATTACATGAAAGGTTTCATATTGCTAAAATTCCCAAATTTGAACTTCTAATTTATGTAGATGACTCAGCCAGACCCTGATGAATTTTCTGATCTCTGATCATGCTCATTGTCTTCACATCTCAGGCTATTACTTATGATGACTATGAAGAGTATTCCTGTAGCTCAAATAGTTAGCCATACAAAGTTCATAGAATTCATTGGAATTCCAGGGAATGCATGAACATTTAAAATGTGTAACTTGAATGTAGTGTAAGTTGCTTTAGATAAAAGTGTCTGCCAAATACATAAATTCAAATGTGAAGAATAATCACAATGACAACTAAAAGATTTAGGACCATGACATCAAAACACTTCAAAGTCTTAGACCGGTCATTTCTACACTAAGTGATGAGAAAGAGAATAGAGAATGTATAGACTGAACTCAATTGCTGTTCTAAAACATAACTGCTCAGAAAGAGCCTGATTCAGTCATATATAGACAGTTTCCAGGCAAATAGATCAATATGTTCTAAGCAGCCTTATTCGGTGCAACTTACCTCATAAATGGATATACTATACAATATTTTGTGTATACGCTACAGTGCTACGCACACAGTTATTTGAGCCTATCAATTTACCAGACCACTTACTGTATACATTGTGGCCCAGTCAATAGAAACAGACTCATATTTCAAAATAGCTATTGTTTGAATCTAGAGTATAATGATGTGTAAGTGTTAGCATTTATTTGCTATTTGAGTATATTATTGTGTGTTTCTCTTGCATGCAAGGTTACTTTGGTGTCTCCGATGTTTAATGCAAAACATGCAAAATAATGAAGGAAATGGAATTCCTCTGTTTTTGTTTGTGACAATGAATGAGAATTTATAGGCTGTTCTTTCTTTCCCACAGGCAAACCAATAAAGGAGGTATTGAAAGGAGGGAGTAGTTACACCAGAGGACGGCTCAGGGGGAAAGAAGGATAGCAGTTAAAGAACAACATAAATACAACTGAGATCCAGAATCGCCCTCATGGCATGGGGGAATGACATGATCGCTGATCTGATTGGTGGGCGTGCTGTCAATCATCTGTCAATTGCATCGTGAGGGCGGGGTTTCACCTTGGCTGTGGAAGGAGTGGAGGACTGTTAATTCAACCAACTCTGCTAACCGCAGCTGGACCATGTCACGGCTCAAAGGAACCCCATGGATACGTCTCACCATGGTTCATCCACTGGCTACTCTACGCCTTTTTACCTGGATTGTGCTTGCGGATGCTTGGCTGGCCATTGCACGGGCCCAGCAGCACCCTATTGTCACAACAAACTACGGCAAGCTAAGAGGCTTGAAAACGGCTCTGCCCAATGAGATTCTAGGGCCTGTGGAACAGTATCTGGGGATTCCCTATGCCCTCCCGCCCACTGGGGAGAGAAGGTTTCAGCCCCCCGAGCCCCCCATGTCGTGGCCAGGGATTCGAAATGCCACACAGTTTGCTCCTGTTTGTCCTCAGTTTCTGGAAGATCGTTTTTTACTCAATGATATGTTACCCGTATGGTTCACCGCCAACTTGGATACCGTTGTAACCTACGTACAAGATCAAAGCGAAGACTGCCTGTACTTAAACATTTATGTTCCCACGGAGGATGGTATGTAATTTCCTTCTAAAAAAAATGTATAAAATATTTGATGTATATATTTAATGTTTTCTTCTCAATAGGTTTAATCATTGTTTGTTTGCTGATTTGGTTCATTTCAGTTTTTTTAGCAGCACAGTTTGCTTAGTTGGCATCATCACAACTTGATCTATGGAGATTTTCCAAGTTCAGCATTTTATTTATTTGTTTAGGTGAGATATCCCATCACATTTAGGTCACTGATAAAGCTCATGACTATCAACTCAAATTAAACTAGTAATTTTTTATGATTATTTCCATCTTAAAAAAGTCCAAAGGCTTAACTGGGTGCAAATGATAGTAACAATTTACAGATAGCTGTTTGTCTGTCCAATAGTCTTGAATTGCATTTGAATTGAATTGCACACTATCGTGTGCTAAATTTAGCTTGGACACTGGACTGAAAGATTAAGGAATAGAGATTCACTTGCAACTGAAAATCTCTCAAACAGTACAGCAGCCATGTCTGCATCTTCAAAGTATTGTTGTTATTATTGTGACATCATCATGATTAAACATTTTGCCTGGGATGCGATAAGTCAGCCATTTGGGGAGAAATAGGAAAGTTATGAGTCTTAGTATATAGTGCTTTGTTATAGTAGTATTTATTGCGATCTGAAACTTAAAATCTAGAATCTTTTTTTTTTTTTGTAGTAATGCAATGTTGCTGACCTGAAATCAAAGTTACTGTATTCCTCTGAAATTGCTGTACCAATGTGGAGTAAATGTCTAACATAATATGTCAGAATATTGTGACAGCCCACAGTTTTGCTTAAAAAAGTCCCTTGTGATGCTGAAATTCAATCATTTTTTGTGCCGTACTGGAGACGGTCATCCCCTGTTAGCTTTCAAAGGCTAACCGCCCATCATGCTTCGGCTCTCCAAATTGCCCTTTTTAAAATCCTGTGTAATATGGGACCATCCTGGCATTTTTGACTCAGAGAGGGACTTCCTCTTCAGCTGTGCCACTGTTGAAGCAGGATGACAGATATAAAAAAGCCCATTAATGCAAAGACCATATCAAACGAAAAAGCATGATGTTCAAGGCTAGAATGTCGCGACGGTAGTGACGTCATGGCTGTCGCCGGCCAAACAAGTTGGTGTTTTTTCAATGTAGGCTTCAGACACGGGTCACGACGAGGCGTTCCCCATAGCGACCCCTAGAGGACGCAGTTCGAAGTTCCACGAAAGGGAACCAGGATCACCACTTCCTGATCTTTAGAAAACAGGTTAGAGACACATAAATTATCTTTGTGTTTTAGTTGCCCGCTTCTTTTGTTAGCTAGATGCACAAAAGAGACTGCAGTCTGTTAGTGACAGAGTCAGCTTTATCTCTCAGCGCAGTTACGAGTGAAGGCTGTGGAGGTGGCATCCTGTTTTGTTGTGAATTAATCACAATGAATGCTTCAGCCTGAAGGAATGGTCTGGGTGAAGAAACAATGCAGGCTTCCTTCCACTCTTTAACTGGAAAAGCTAACCGATTTAATTTCTATTGGTCTATTCAAAAAAACCATTCAGAGAAACAGAAAGATGTTGAAAAGAAGCAGTCACGGCAAATCAGTTCTTGTTACCCTCATTGTCTATCTCAATGGGTGGACTTCTTTAACATAACATTTGAAATCCAGTCTTGTTTTAAAGCTAATTAAGATCTACTTATAGAGTGCAAATGGGGAACTGACACCTATGATCATGTACTGTAATTAATCCAACTCACTGCTCTTCCACAGTCAATAAGCCTATATATTTATATTAGTGGCCAGGACTAGTTGTCACACTTTTGTTTTTAATGAATACATTATTATTATTATTATTAGTATTATTATTATTAACTAATTTATTTATTTTTAATTGAGTTTATTTTATTTGTTTTTATTTATTATTTTTGCACAAACCCTTTGGGACAAAATTCCTCTGGGGAGGATTAAACGGTCTGTTTTAAGATTTTCAGCTAAATTTAAGGTGAAACAATTATGAAACAAAGCAATTATTATAGCAAAACAAATTGAGTAATTACATACAAAATGTTGAAACATTGTTTTGGACAACAAATAATAGTAATGAATAAACTGTATAAACTTTCATCATATGTATTGCCACAGTGATTTGGCAAAATGTGTCAACATATGCAAATACTCTTAATATATCAATATGTTTTAACTAAGTACATGCTTATTCAATATAACCACTTCAGCCAATTTTGGTGCACCAAATTTGAGTTTATGTCATTCTTATTCTATCTATCTATCTATCTATCTATCTATCCATCCATCCATCCATCCATCCATCCATCCAAAACAGGCCTTTTTACCTTTTTACCTCAGTGGCATAACAATTTGAGAAAAGGTTAAATATTAAATGAATTTAAGAATTTTCATAGGATTTATTAGACTTTGTATGTCCTTATTTGATGACAGTAGCACTCAAACTGACATGGACTTTACAAGTATGTGCAATATTTAATAATTAATTATCTAGCATCATATAATGGAAGCAACAAAATCTGACCTTTAGTACCAAGAAGTTCTCATAAATGTGCATATTTGATAAGTGACCTAGAAAATGGAATAGTCATATATATATATATCTTTTTTAATAAATCTGCAAAGATGTCAACAATTCTGTGTTTTTCTGTCAATATGGGGTGCTGTGTGTACATTAATGAGGAAAAAAAATTAACTTAAATGATTTTAGCAAATGGCTGCAATATAACAAAGAGTGAAAAATTTAAGGGGGTCTGAATACTTTCCGTACCCACTGTATATCTCAAAATACATCTCAGAAACTGCCGATCTCCAGGGATTGTCAGACACAACACTCTCTAGAGTTTGGGGGGGAAAAACATCAGATGAGCAGCAGTTGCTGGTGAAATTGCTTTGTTAATGAGAGGGTTTGGAGGAGAATGGCTAGAATGGTTCAAGCTGTCAGGAAGGTCGCAATAACTAAAATAACAATGTATTACAACAGTGCTACCCCCCCCCCCAAAAAAAAAAAAAA
>NW_015659918.1:368498-375205 GCF_001515625.1 Sinocyclocheilus rhinocerous | reverse complement strand
TGAAACAGTAGTATAAGCTTTTTTGGGAAAAGGGGAAAAAAGACGGGCTAGGGCCTACTTGAGGCCCGTGAAGGGCTTTAATCCACTTCATCCAATGCTGCTTCGTTCTCATCTGTGAGCATGCTCTTGATATAGGCCTTATGTATTTGACCATTTTGTTGAGGTTAAAACGTGTGACACATTCGTTCTGCTCTCACTCAGTTCCTCCCCCCCCCCCAAAAAAAAAAACAAACAAAAAAAAAACATCTCTGAACATACACCTTGAACCTTTAAGTGTTTGGCTATAGCAGCAGGCACACAGCAGATTCCTCTATCAGCTAATAACAGGAGGCTGAGTCTACAGTGGGCATATGTTTGCCAAACTGGACATTAGACGATTGGAAAAAACATTGCTCTATCTGATGAATCATGATTTCAGATGCAATGCAGATGGTAGGTTCAGACACATTAGGCCATTTGAGCATCATTTAAATTCCACATCCAACCTGCTGTGATCCTGCATCCTTGCTGACCGTGTGCATCTCCTTATGGACGCAGTCTACCCATTTTCTAATAGTTCGTTCCAGCATAATAACATGCCATGTCACAAAGACTGATGTCATTGAGTTTAGTACAATGGTCTCCTGGGAACGGCATGAATGTGCAGCCGATGCTAATGTGTGATATTCTCATGTCAGCATGGACTAAGGAATCTCTAAGGAATGTTTCTGGTAGCTTGTTGAATCCATTCCATCAATAATTCAAGTCAGTTAAATTAGTTTAGAATTTAAAACATGAATGATTTTACATTTGGTAACATGGTTCTTGTAAGGTGAATCTTTGAGGTACCTCACACAATCACATATGATCATCTCTCATTCTGCGTCCCGCTGTGGCTTTTAATTTGTTGCTGTCAATCACCTATGAATAATTGGCCATTTCTTGTGGTTAATGTGTTTTGTGTGAAACCTTTATTTGAGCTGTGGGGATAGTATCGACCGCTGGGTAATGAGATGTCCTTTGAAGCTCAGCCCAAAAAAAGTGTTCAAAGCTAGTGTAACTTAGTTCCTCATATTCTTCAGGTTGAATTATTAATGAATATAATGTAATGGGCTCCTGAACTAAGGGATTAATAAATGTGCTTTGTACATGCTAAAAATACTGATTTAACCTGTGCTGAGGAGAAAAAGGAAAAAAAGGGATTTAATACACTACATAAGGTGACTATATTTTTTAAGTGTCAAACCTGGGCACACAGGGGTGGAGGGTATCCCTGTGAATTATGTATTTGTTTGTGGTATGCATATCACAACAATATTAGTGTCAAAATTTCAACACTCATCCTGGACACCTTCCGGTGTTTTTTTTTTGTACTCTAAATGGTTGCTTCATTAAATTTAAATATATAGTTACATATCAATTAAAGTACACAAAAACTAATACAATTTAATATAATTAAAGAAATATATCTAAATATATCTCTACAACAAATTATGCAAAAATAAAATTACTATTTTATTAATATTGAACACAATCAAATGCAAGCAACATAAAACATATATCAAAGGTATATTATGTCCATAGATAATGACATTTACATGTGAAATACAATTAACTCTAAATAAATAACTTAGTATATTTATTTAAAATGTGAAATGAACATTTATGGAACAGTTTAATTTACATAAAGGCAATTGTAGGATTTTTTTGTTTTTGTTTTTTTTACACATAGCTTAGGTGAAGGTAATTCACAATTTCTCCATCCTAGTTATCTAACAGACTTGCACTGTGTGTTAAGTTATTGTCACGGCAACTAAATACATTGCAAGCTGATTTGAAAAGATGTTCTAGAATTAATGTGCAAATCAGCTTGTAATGTTAAAGATGACATTCTTTCTCTGTAATTTCATTCTACTGAGACAAATGATACTAGAGACAGAACGTTCCAACATTTTCACTAGAAAGAATAAAACGATTGAACACCTATGTCTACTTTACAGGCCATGGGTTTGTTATAATTTATCATTTTAATTTTTAGATCCACCATTTGAAAGATTAGCTTGGCTCAATACTCAGGATAATCTTGAATAGCACTGGAAATCCTTCTATGAAATTAAACAAAAATAAGATTTCCAGTTATGAAATGGGACAAGTCTTATTTTGTGTGGAAGCTCGCATTTGGTTAATAACACTTCAAAATCATAGAGATGAACATTTAGCTGTTAAAATTGCTTTTGCGACCTCTGAATGAAATTCTCCTCAGCCCTGAGATTAATTAAATAATTTTATGTAAGCACATCAAGCTAATTTGTCTAAGCCAATGCAACCATAACATTACTTATGCAGTTATTTGTGCAAGCTAATGCTTAAAGACTCTAGGGCAGAGAATTTTTGAATATTTTGTGCATTTTAAGCTACTAGAAAATTTGGTGTGTCCTCCCTCCAATCATTTTCAACCAGTCTGCCCTGGCTGAGACATGAGATCGCAAAACAGCAGAGAATTCAAAAATACACATGGAGTGGCTTGTACATCAGTAAATTTAACATGGACAGTCAGGAACGTAACTATGCATTTACAGTATTCTCCCTTCCTAAATGTGTTAAATATGTGGTTTGCTTAAAGTTTACTGCTCTTAAAATTTAGGAATTTTTTGGGAAGTTAAGGAGAACAGAAGGTCCCTACCTTAACTGTAATCATATATTTAAAATAGTGGCCCCAGCTCTTTTGCTTTTGTCTTGACACATATTTTAATCTTCATTCATTTTGCGTGTAGGTATGTGGTGTTGTGAGTTTGTGCTTGAGTAGTATTATAATAGTACACTATTTATTTGTATATCTTATTATTAATTATATAGCTATAGGTAAAAAAATAAAATAAAACTATAGTGTAAGAACTGTGGTGATTATTTGTTTATGTGGTCCACTGTGTCAACTTTTACCTCAGCCAGTGGCTGGAGTTTATGGCAGAACCACCTGTTACTGGACAGTGGTCAACAGGAGGCACAGTAGTAGGAAACCTTTTTTGATAATTTGATATTTTTGCAGTTCCATTTAGTCTCACTAGTGAACTGTAAGTGTAGAACTCTTCAGTGTGGCTGTAGAGACAAGGTTAATGTGTACAATATCTGTGTAAGGAACCTTGGTGCTCCAATTTTGGCCAAGATCTCCCTCCTCTGACAGGAAGTCAGATGGGTGGAAAGACAGGTGTAAGTGTCCATGGAGCCGGTCAACCATAGAAAGCAAATGCCTTAGAACTTCGCCACTAGGCGACACTACACGTGAGGCCATGTGTTCATATATACCTATGCCCAATTACACATGCAAACAAAATGCACATGTGACCATACAGTTTGGTGCACCCTTTTTTTTTATTATTATTCCAGAACAGTAGCAGTATGAATTTGGAATATCTGCATTGCCCATTTCCAAGGCTCTGATGTACTCAGAATTAGGGTGCTGAATGAATGTCCAGTTCAACAGATTGTGTGTGAGTTTGTGGGCATATTGCTGGTGATGTACCAAGAGTAATTGCACACAAAGCCAAATGTGCAAAGATACTTTTGCGTGCAGGAATACCAAATGTTATCCATACAACTTGATTGCTGATGTAGCTGAATACATGGAGTTTTGAGCAAGACCATTTCTTAGGATTTACATCTAAACATGCCAAATGATTTATTGGAATACCTGTGTTGGACATTCATGAATCTGTTTCAGATGTGGAGCGGAAGACAATATCACCTGAATTCACAAATAAACTGAAATGACTTGCAGTTTTGCAGACAGGTGCAATTTAATATACTTTTCTTTATTTTGGGCTTTCTATGGAGACATTACATATTCAGAATGGAAAACCCATGGAAACGTGTTTTATTACTGGTGTAAAACAATTCTGGGTGTACTATTAGGAGATAAGCTTGGAGATATTTTGCATGCTATCAGGATTTTACGTTTTTATACAGACAAACTTTAATAATTCAGGGCTTATTTTGCGAGCAAAGACATTTCTGTGGACCTTTGATAATGCATTATTACTTACTCAGTTTAATTATTAGCAAATCTTTAATTATGTATCCTTTGATTCACATCAATAAGCATGGCCCACTGTCAATTTCTTTTCCACCAGGTCAATATTGACAGACAGTTAGCCTTTAGCTTAATTACTGAGCCACCAGGGCATACAGGTGTAAAATCTTTTGACTTGATTTATTAAAAATCTGCCATTCTCATCCTTTTATGAGGAGATTCTAAACAAATGAAAGTGATTTGTCTTATTCAAGGCACACTCCTGGGCCGTAACTACTAGGTATTGAGGGGGACATGTCTCACCCAATATTTTGTTTTAGAGGTCAATCAATATGGGTTTTCTAGTCATTGATTATTGAACTTTAGCATCTCCTGGAATCTTGTATATTTTAGATCCTTGATAAATCCCTTATTAGTAGAAATCACCAGTAATTTCTAGCCGTGCGGCACAAAGAAACTGCCTCCCTTCTAATAAGTCAGTTAAATTGCCTGAGGACCTGAGGTTAACGCAAATTTCCTAGTTAGCAATGTCATGCTTGGTTTGATATTTCAGTGTGTTAAAATAAGAACCGATTTCAAGATTAATACTTTAGCCCATGATACTTATCCAGAAGACATTACTTTATAATATTTATCTTTAGTAAGTCATTAAACATTTTATGTGATACCGACTAAACAGATCAGTATTTTGTTACAAAATGATCTGAAAATGTATTAAAGCGTGAATGTAGATTAAATTAACTGATGATGTTAAGTATTATATAAATAATATTTGTTAATGTTAATGTCAGTTATGTAGTGTTAGATTGTAATTTCCAATATTCACTGCTTTTGTAATTCAGTAAAATGAGAGAATACATGTGAAATATAAAATAAGAAGTAGGGACTGTTTGTGTCTAATATGCAATGTTAAAATGTATTGCCTTTTGCACTTTTTGGTTCAAATATAGTGCTGCCGAAATCCTGACAAATATTGATTTCAAGAAGTTGAAAATAATGTTTTAAATGTGAAATTGTGAAGTAGATTTGCAAGGCAAACATCCAAAATTTTCAGCGTAGCAGATTTAATGCTGTCAAATTCACCAACCATTTTTCATTTGAATTACAGAGTTCAATGATAAGAAGCCTGCACATGGCATTATTGATTCTGTTAGAAAACTGGATGTTTTATATCTCAAAACTGGAAGCAATAAACCTCAAAATAATTTCTGTTAGTGTGGTATCCATTGGTTTATCCTCAAAAAACAAAACAAAAAAAAAACTTTTTGTGGTAAACATGTATGACAAACCATATGGTAAAAAGTATAAATTAATGTGTCAAATTTTCTTTTTGGGATTACACATTCAGTTATTTGTGTTCTATGTTGGTTCAGGTTTAAAGGTTAACCACCCCCCATCCCCCGAGCAAACAAGAAGAAAATGTGACAATAAAAGGCCAACATCATGTGTTTACTCCACTGATCAGCGGTTTACTCATGGACTGCTCTCAATCACACAACAGTTACATTAAACAGTGCAACCAGATATAAGAAACCTTTGAATTTAGTACAGGATTCTCTATTATGAACCACAAATCTGTAAATTAAACTAGTTTAAAGCAAGATGAAACTGTGCAGAAATTCTCAACAGCATTAACATGGAAAACAAAAGGAATATTGCAGTATAAGTGAACATTTACAATAAAAATACAAACATATAGTTACTTCTGTCAGGACCACTATCGTCAAAGATGATTGCCAATTAGCATACAGTCTGGATTGGCGGTATGGTTCTGTTCTGGGCAAGAACTCCCTGTGCATCCATGCAGCCTAGCATGGATGAGAGCAGGGAGAGCAGCGATAACAGGTCCCACTGCTCTCATATGTTAGTCTGGACTGGAGCCATGCAACATTCACTTTTGTGACTGGAAACACATACAGTAACGCTGCACCATTGCAGAGTTTTGTATAATACAAGCCTCTTTAGTAGTGTGGTACAAAATAAGTCATTACTCAGAAAGAACCATGCAAAAGGATCTCTGGAGTTTGCCAAAATTCATAACACTGATGCATTGGTGATGGGACATATTTAGAGTCCAGTATAGAGCTGTTTAGCTAGAAGTCAAATAGATCTGTGTGGAGCAAACCTAACAATAGACCACATGGAACCCACCACTTATACAATGAAGTATGGTCATGGAAGTATTGCACTGTAAGGCTACTTTTCATCAGCAGGAACAAAACATCTTATTACAAGAAGTAAAAATGGAAGATACAGAGAAATAATGCAAGAGAATGTCATTTGATACACACTAATAGTTCATTATTGAGAAGAACAAAGACTTTAATTCTAATTAATGGGGATTGACATATGCTAATAGTAATGTATTTTGTCAACAATGTTGTATTATATGTCTAACATTAAAATATTTTCTTAATACATTTTGAGTATTCCTAAGTATAATTTTACTGGGATTTGTAATTTGATAAAGGTACAGACTTGAACTGGAACAGTAGGAAAAGCAGGGAAGCTGCCTTTTTTTTTTCTTTTTTTTTTTTTTTTTTTACAGGACTAGACATTTACTTTTGGGGTTGCTAATCATTGGACATCCAACTGAAGACAAACGAAGTGTATAGTTATTTAGGATCTATTTAGTGATCACCTCTAGGCAAAGTTATTACATTATATATATATATATATATATTTTTTTTTTTTTTTTACA
>NW_015659918.1:342972-368443 GCF_001515625.1 Sinocyclocheilus rhinocerous | reverse complement strand
TTTTTTTTTTTTACAGTCCAAACTCATAATCCCTGTTGTGTAGTGCTTATGACCCAGCATGGTGGGTGTGTTGTTCACACCCTTGTGGTTTACATGCTACTTGCTTTTGTTTATACATCTTGACATCCCACAATCCTCTATTAACTGAAGAAATTTTGGAACCTGTATGATCTCTCAGTGTGAGCCAATGTTACCACACAGTGTTGCTTATGTAATGAAACAAGGTCATTTACAGAAACACCAAAATCCTGATGCTCATTTTGCATTTTTTTAGCCACTTTATTCTCCCCCTCATTTGCACACCAAAATGCAATTATCTACAAAATATATTTATTAATTTAGAAACATATTTCCAAGCTGTAATGACTGATCCCCATTGTGTTACAATAGTTGTTTTCACCAGATTTTCTTCAAACTTGAAATAAATCATTTTGGAAATGATTTTCATTTAATATTTAAGCTGCTGTTTTAAAATCTGTTCCCCCATTTATCCTCTTTGCTTTTCCCCTGTTGTTGACAGTAGGAGCCAGCACAGTCAAAGGCGATGATTTCACCAATAATGAGGGTGGCGAAAATAAAGGTATTTTTCCATCTATTTTTCCATTTTTTAAACAACAAAAAGTAGAGATTCCAGCCTGAAACCTGCATGAAAGCGAAACCAGTTTTTTTTTTCTTTTTCTTTAATGAATTCTTTAAATTGATTTAATTTTGTTCTTACCTTTTTTGGCCATCGAAGTGCACCATCATAAGCACATCTTTTTGACACCTCTTTCCTCTTTGGCGATTCCTAGCACAGAGCTGAAGGACTGTGTGAAAAGGCTAATGTTTACCTCTGCAGGAAATACAAGAACATCCATAAAATAACACGTTCTCACATAAACATTACCTTCTCCCAGTGCTGCAAAGTGAAAGACGGTTGACGAAAGTCTGCATGTTTTTTTTTCTCTCCTCCTCAAAGAAATTATTAAACAGTCATGTTTCCCTTTTTTTCTCAGTTTTGCCATTGTTTTTCCTTCATTGCCCGGTGGAGCATGAGCACTAACCTGTGTTGTTTTGACAGTGGAAATCTGTTCATTTGTAACTCCTCTCAGATGCTGTGTTGAAGAAACTCTTTTTGCTGTAACATTAACGGCTTGCTCTTTTGCATCCAATTACACTTGGACATATAGTATTTTGTAATACACAATGCATTATAAGGTGCTGAGAAAGGGTAGAGCTGTGTTGATGGATGCTGTATACGTCTCAGAGCAACATAGAGGCATGTCAGTAATACATATATGATAATTTAATTGATCTGTATTGGGCACAGGAACTAGTGGTCTCTCTTGACACGTTTGATAGATTGCTGTAGTGGATCTGACTGTGGTTTGTGGCTGGCGAGGAGTCAGCTGTCATGATCTCTGAGTGATGTGTGCGATCATTGATTGCTGCTGTCCAGACATGTTGTACTTTCTGATTGCCCTCTGATACCTGTATCAGTATGGAAGAGAGCAAACATGTGTTTGTAGCCAGCTGGGGAAATACTACAAGAAGCATTTTTGAGATTTTATTTTTGTTCTTTTACAAGGTTCAGCTTGGGCAATAATCTGAATACAATTGCTCACAAACTTTGTTGAAATAGATGGTACTCCTTCTGCGATCGTGTGAACACATAATGGTAAAATTGTCAACGTCAATAGTTAATTTCAAGAATTAGTTCACACGCAAAAATCTAAATTTTCATTGTTTACTCACCCCCATGTCAGTCTAAATCTTTCTTTCATCTGATGAATACAAACTATTTTGAAGAATATTGACTTCCATTGTATGGACAAAAAAAAAAAAAAAAGAAGAAAGAAAGTCATACAGGTTTGGAACGACATGAGAGTTAATAAATAATGGCAGAATTTCCATTTTGGGCTGAACACCTATAACTGCTGTCACAAAGCAAGGCCAGACACAACAGATAAGTGCAAAACAGGATGGTTTTATTGACTTGGTAAGTGGATGACTGGAATAGGTGAGTTAAAGGCAGGTGAATGTCAACACAGTGAATGGTTCCAGGGTGCTTATCTGAGTTCTGATGGAGAGGATCGTATGCCGGTTACGTTGGAGATCGTGGAGCCGTTTCCACGGAGTCGTTGGAGGATCGTGGGAGGAACAGCAGGTAATTCGTTCTAGGAGATTTTGGGCAGAGGGAGTCCAGAGTAGTTCGTAGGAGTGAACGGTAGACCGGACAGTGAGTGGCTGTGCTGTGTGTGTATTTGTAGTGTGGCTTGATTGGTGACAGCAGGTGCGGGTGATCAGAACTCAGGTGACTGTGATCGGGTAATTATCCTGGATGGTGACTGAGCTCCACACGGTTCCGGGGGGGGTAGTAAAGGCCTTCTGAAGTTAATCAATGTGTTTGTGTAAGAAAAATATCCATATTTAAAACTTTATAAGCCGTAATCATAGCTTCCACTAACTGTTGTACTCTCGTTCATGAGAGATTGGCGTTTCAGTAGATTGGTTGAAGGTGAGTAAATCATGGAGTAATATTCATTTTTGGGTGAACTATCCCTTTAAGGAATCTACAATATTGTCATGCAAAATAAAATATTAATATGTGCTCTATAAGTACTAATAAACAGCCATTGTTCTAGTAATATGCATGCTAATAAGCAACTAGTTAATAGTGAATAGTGTTCCCTAAATAATAATAAATATGTATATAGTGTTGCTATGCTCAATAAACAGCTAATTAGTTGCTTATTAATAGTTAGTAAGGTAGTTGCTAAGTTTAGGTGTAAAGTATGATTAAGGGATCTAAAATGCAGTAATAGTAATGCAGAATAAGGCATTAATATGTATTTATAAATACTAATAAACAGCCAATATGCTTGTAATATGCATGCTAATAAGCAGCAAGTTAATAGTGAGAATTTGACCCTAAACTAAAGTGTTACCTTAGTTTCTTATAGTTTTTAACAGTAAAATATTGGCAACACTTTAGATTAGGGAACACAGAGTTTTCCCTCATTAAACTCCTAATTTGCCACTTATTGATAGTAAGGTAGTTGCTGTAGTAGTTATGTTTAGGCATTGTGTTATGCATGCTAATAAGCAACTAGTTAATAGTGAATAGTGTTCCCTAAATAATAATAAATATGTATATAGTGTTGCTATGGTGTTGAAAAAAAAAAGGTCACCTAACAGTACTTTTACTGTGGGTAGAAAAAAAAAAGATACCTTGTAAAATTTCCTTATAAACTGTTAAACATTTTCTTTGGGTTTAGCAGAAAGACTATGAAATCCAATTCATTTAAAATTCAAGTAATTTATAGTTTGCCTATAATTTTCGTATGTGCCATATAGCTTAATATTGTTTTAATTCATTCATTTATTTAAATGAATGATGCTTACTTTTATCTGGACATTTTAAGGTGTTTTCTACCTGCCAATTATTTGTGCGTGGTCATGTTTGTCATCAGGTGCCAAAGAGTGAACTTAATGTAATTAAAAGAAAATATATAATAATAATAATAATAATAATAATAATGTCAGCTATAAATGAAGAGCCTTGGACTTTGGACTGAGTTGTCCAGATGGCATATTAACATTTACAAATGCCTAGTTAATCTCTGCATTTTTAAATCAAGCTGCTTTAAAAAGATACAGTGTTGAGTCCTGTAAGTACCCCCACCAAACGCTTCTTGTTCTGAAGAGACAAAGATGGTGTTTTCAGAAGGGCAGGATCAATGCTCTCTGTCTGTGTGAACATCTGCAGTAGCGATGAATTACTTTTCCTGGCTCCCTTGAGGTTGTACCTATGCCATAAGACTCCCCTGCAAAATCACCCTACAGCAATGCACCAGCCTCCGCAATTTCCTGCCACCTTTAAAAACTCACCAAGAAAGGCTCTTTAAATGCATAAAAATGAAAGAGAAAGCTGTTTTTTTTTTTCAGTCTGTAGTCCCTTTAAAAGGATAACAATCTTTAGGCTCAGCCTGTACAGAAAGAAAGAGCTTTAGTTTGGAAATGAACGAGTGAAAGAATATCACTTGTCAACCATGCCTTAATTGGTTAACATGGGCTCTGAATGAAGGGCCTACGGCATTACTTTAACAGTTTTATTAAAGGTTGATGTTGAAAGCTTTCATTTGAGACACAGTAGCAGTACACGAATATAAAATACGGTGCATGTCCAGAAGCCACAGTTGACTTCGGCTTGATATGAGGCCAGAAATCGGCATGCAATTGCCTTTAATGATATATTGCAGCTATGTTTTCGCTGGTGTGCCTGCCCTGTATTGTGCATTATAATTCTGTGTTACAGCTGAACAGACTGACTGAACAGCTCAGCATTGCACAGACTGCATGGTCATTAACAGCCATCCTTCCCTACTAACACTTCTGGGAATAGATTATTCACAAATGAAAATTTGATCATTATTTTCTCATCTTTCAAAACCTGTATGACTTCGTTTCTTCAGTGGAACATAACGTTTTTATTTATTTATTTATTTTTTATTTTATTTTTTTAATCTGATCTGAAGGATCATGTGACACTGAAGACTGGAGTAGTGGCTGCTGAAAATTTAGCTTCGCATCACATGAATAAATTACATTTTAAAATATATTCTAATAGAAAATAAGAATGTTTTCTTTTTAATTGTTAAAATAATTTCACAATACACTTTTTACTATATTTTTGATCAAATTAATGGTGCCTTGTTAAGCATAAGAGACTTATTTCAAAAGCATGATTTTTCTTTTACTGTATTATATATATACTTATACAGTATATTTTACAGTGCTTTTGTGACCATTTTGAAGCCCTGTAGAAGCTTTGTGGAAAATAGTGGCTAAATATCTCCTTCTGTGTTCCATAGAAGTCATACATGTTTAGGATGACACGAGGACGAGAAAATGATGACAGAATTTGCATTTTTTGGTGAACTATTTTTTTTTTATAAGAACTGTTGAGTCTAATGAAGAATTTAGCTCTTTCTCTCTCCTTCTTGCCCTGTATAAAGATGAGTAATGTGTGCAGTGCCGTGCAGCACATGAGGGAATATATTATCCTCCCCGGCCTGTCCTGGCAATGATGAATGTCCAGGGTGTGTGCACTGCGGAGTCACCCCACTCAGTCTCTCCTTTCGTTCCTTCCTCCCTTTTCTTTCTTTCTCTCTGACAGTCTTGCTCTCTCTATATCTTTCCCTTTTATTTTATTTCTGTCTTTCATGTTCTCTCATCCTCTCTACCTACATATTCTTGTCACAGCACAGTTCCACGGACAAAACAAGAAAGGGAACTTTTATAACATCTAAGCAGTGAAACTCTTGGCACTGCCAGGATGGGCTCAGAGTGGACGCCTAAAGGACCGTTCACACAGGAAACGTTCTTGCCTCTGCCTGGGCTGTTCTTCTATGCAAACATGCTGTAGAAGGATATCTTTAGCAGTCATGTTGTGTCTTGCAAACTCTGTCTCATGAGTTAGTTGTATAGTGGTTCTCAGACGTGACACCAAATTAATGTTGCGAGTTTTGGTCAGAGAGTGGCAGAAGAAGTAAGTTCACCTTAACAGTAAAAAACAATCAGGATTGATTACTTACTCTATCATCAACACAATGAAGACAGAAATATAATAAAACACATGCTATTAACAAAAACATAGACAAGTAACTAGCACAACCACTACCAGGAATGGATAAAGAAATAAACTGAATACAGTTGTGCTCATAAGTTTACATACCTCTTGAAGACTATGAAAAATGTTCATAATTTTCACAAAATATTAGGGATCATGAAAATTGTTTATTTAGTACTGTCTTGAATAAGCTATTTCACATAACATATGTTTATATATGCTCCACAAGACAAAATAATAACTGCATTTATAAAAAATGACCCCATTCAAAAGTTTACATACCCTTAAATCTTAATACTGTGTGTCATTTCCTGGATGATCCACGACTGTTTTTATGTTTTGTGATAGTTGTTCATGAGTCCCTTGATTGCCCTGAGCATTTCAACTGCCCACTGTTCTTCTGAAAAATCCTCCAGCTCCTGCACATTCTTCGGTTTTCCAGCATCTACTGCATATTTGACCACTTTCCAGCAGAGACTGTATGATTTTGAGATCCATCTTTTCACTCTGAGGACAATTGAGGGCCTCATACATAACAATTACAAAAGGTGAAAACATTTGCTGATGCTCAAGAAAGCAACATGATGCATTAAGTGCCGGGGGAGTAAACTTTTGAACAGGATGATGATTTTTCTTATTTTGATTAAAGATCATATATTTTTTCATTTAGTACTGCACTTCAGAAGCTACATAAATACATACATGTTTCCCAGAAGACAAATAAGGACAATTTACCCTGATCATTCAACAGGCAGTTGAACTGTTCAGGACAAACAAGGGACTCATGAACAACTATTACAAAACATAAACACAGTCGTGGATCATCCAGGAAATGACACACAGATTAAGATTTAAGGGTATGTAAACTTTTGAATGGGGTAATTTTTATAAATTCAGTTATTATTTTGTCTTGTGGAGCATATATAAACATCTGTTATGTGAAATAGCTTATTCAAGACAGTACTAAATAATACAAAAAAAATAACAGGCAATTTTCATGATCCCTCTTAATTTGTGAAAATTATGAACATTTTGCATATTCTGCAAGGGGAGTGAAAACTCATGACAACAACTGTATGGACAAAAGTAATGAGAGAATATTAAAAATAGTCTTAGGTTTGGAATGACATAAGGGTGAGTAAACAATGACAGAATTTTCATTTTAGGGTGAACTATCCCTTTAACCAAGTTTGTAACAGGGAACAACTCTATAAAAGCTGTAAGTTGTCATACAGTTCAGATTGTACGACTTAATGCGACTTGTCATTAGACATCTTGTACAATCTGTCATAAGAATGTGCAAGTTAAAAGTTAATGTTGCTCAAACTGTAGAGCAAAACTGTAGAGCTGGTAACTCAAAGTGGTTCAAATTACCAGGGAGTGCATGAACTGATAAAATGAAGACCAATAATGATTTTTCTTTTGATAAAAGCTTCTGCCAAATGCATTAATGAAAGAAATGATTGAAATGAAGTTCACTTTTAAAAACAAGATGTTTGGTTCCTTTCCACTGCATCTGCAGTAGCTGTTTTTGCATGTAAGAACTCATTCTGGGTGAGCAGTCCCTAACTCATCAATCCCAAAGGCCAAAATGTTTGCCAACTCCGCAGCTTTCTGATGCCAGTTGAGTTTCAACACACCTGGGATGTAGAATGTGCATAGATGTGCTGCCTTCTCTGCTAACAGCCCCTCCAATATGTCTCCTTGATCTATGAGTTTTGCTGTGAAGAGCCTTAAGATGTGTATCGGCATCTACTCTAAACAAGTTCATGGCAGCACTCCATTCTTGTAATGTGTTTCTGGATAGTTCTCCTTCCAATAGCTGTGGCGATGAATGATTTAAATTGTTTTCTTGGAAAGAGCCCATGAAATTAGTACCTAAATTGCTTCTACTGGGTCAAGTTTGTCAGTTAAGATTCTCCATAATAGAGCTTTCCAATTACGTGGGTGGAAAGTTTTGCCAGCGTTGGTAGTAATGGGTCAGGATAGGTAATCCTAGACTGGTATTGAAGGGTAAAACATCAACACAATGCTTGTGTAACATCTCCACTAAACGAGAAGCCCTTGCACAGCTATTAGACTGCCTGGTTGAGAGGCAGAGTATTAGACAGGATGTTCTGGCCTTGCTGATGGTCCAGCGCAATAAAGGTGCTACAAAATAGATGCACTCGCATTAGTGCGCTGCCTGGCGCCCACTCAGAACCCAACCGAGATTAATCACTTGTCACGATGGGTTGTTTTCCAGCTCTCCCTCTTTTTCTCTTTCTCTCTCACTCTGTTTCCCTCTCTCTCCATCTCTCTGTTTCCCTTTGCGGGGGAGAACGATACACAGACGTGCCTTTAATTCTGCTCGCCTGCCCACAGGCGCTGTAGGATTGTGCCAGCTCTGCAGCAGACCATGCTGTGTGTGTGTGTGTGTGTGTGTGAGTATATGTGTCTGCGTGTTTGCCCACCACCTCTATGCAGTTAATGAAGCCATATGCAACAGAAAACACTAATCAAAGTACAGTGAGGTGGCTTTGGCTGAATACCAATTACTCTGGATCTTACGCCGTCCACTGTTGGACTCCACTCCAGTCTGAGAAGCCAACAAGGGCGTTTCTAATGCAGATACACCACTCCCACTGAGAGGAGGCTGTTTGCAGTGAGTGTGTTTACAGAGGTGGATGCAAACAGACACATACACACACCGAATGTCATAACCCCTTTTTGAAGCCATTAGCTCTCATTCCATCAGCTGTTGTAAGCAGGCTGAGGAAGCTGTTTGATGAAATATTAGTATACACATTACCCTAATAAGAATAACAGTGCAAACCACAGAGCATTAAAACACACTTAATTAAAGATGCACACTGATTATTCACCCTGAAAAAAAATAATTAAATAAATAAATAAAAGTTATGACTTGCTTGTAACCAGTATTTTTTCTTTTTTCTTTGAGGAATATTTGAATCAGTTTTAAGTCGTTGTTAGATAGGTGTTTCTGTTCACCTTTAAAAAAGTAAATTATCTTAAAGGGATAGTTTACCCCAAAATTTTAATTCTGTTTTCATTTACTCACCCTCATGTCATTCCAAATCTGTATGACTTTCTTCCCTCTGTGGAATGTATATATACACCCACGACCACTTTATTAAGTACACCTTGCTTGTACCAGGTTGGACCCCCTTTTGCCTTCAGAACTGCCTTATTTCTTCATGGTGTAGATTCAACAAGGTGCTGGAAACATTCCTCAGATATTTTGGTCCATATTGACATTGCTGCAGATTTGTTGGCTGCAAATCCATGATGTAAATCTCCCTTTCCACCACATCCCAAAGGCGCTGTACTGGATTGAGATCTAGTGACTGTGGAGGCTTGTCAGTTAAGATTCTCCATAATAGAGCTCTCCAATTACGTGGGTGGAAAGTTTTGCCAGCATTGGTAGTAATGGGTCAGGATAGGTAATCCTAGATGGTATAAAAGGGTGAAACATCAACACAATGCTTGTGTAACATCTCCACTAAACGAGAAGCCCTTGCACAGCTATTAGACTGCCTGGTTGAGAGGCAGAGTATTAGACAGGAGGTTATGGCCTTGCTGATGGTCCAGCGCAATAAAGGCGCTGCGACGCTGAAAGTTGTACACCAGCAAAGAGCTGCAAAATAGATGCACTCGCATTAGTGCGCTGCCTGGCGCCCACTCAGAACCCGACCGAGATTAATCACCTGTCACGACGGGTTGTTTTCCAGCTCTCCCTCTCTTTATCTTTCTCTCTCACTCTGTTTCCCTCTCTCTCCTTCTCTCTGTTTTCCTTTGCGGGGGAGAACGATACACAGACTTGCCTTTAATTCTGCTCGCCTGCCCACAGGCGCTGTAGGATTGTGCCAGCACTGCAGCAGACCACGCTGTGTGTGTGTATGTGTCTGCGTGTTTGTCCACCACCTCTGAGCAGTTAATGAAGCCATATGCAACAGAAACCAATAATCAAAGTACAGTGAGGTGTCTTTGGCTGAATACCAATTACTCTGGGTCTTACGTCGTACCCCTGTTGGACTCCACTCCAGTCTGAGAAGCCAACAAGGGTGTTTCTAATGCAGATATACCACTCCCACTGAGAGGAGGCTGTTTGCAGTGAGTGTGTTTACAGAGGTGGATGCAAACAGACACACACACACACCGAATGTCATAACCCCTTTTTGAAGCCATTAGCTCTCATTCCATCAGCTGTTGTAAGCAGGCTGAGGAAGCTGTTTGATGAAATATTAGTATACACATTACCCTAATAAGAATAACAGTGCAAACCACAGAGCATTAAAACACACTTAATTAAAGATGCACACTGATTATTCACCCTGAAAAAAAATAATTAAATAAATAAATAAAAGTTATGACTTGCTTGTAACCAGTATTTTTTCTTTTTTCTTTGAGGAATATTTGAATCAGTTTTAAGTCGTTGTTAGATAGGTGTTTCTGTTCACCTTTAAAAAAGTAAATTATCTTAAAGGGATAGTTTACCCCAAAATTTTAATTCTGTTTTCATTTACTCACCCTCATGTCATTCCAAATCTGTATGACTTTCTTCCCTCTGTGGAATGTATATATACACCCACGACCACTTTATTAAGTACACCTTGCTTGTACCAGGTTGGACCCCCTTTTGCCTTCAGAACTGCCTTATTTCTTCATGGTGTAGATTCAACAAGGTGCTGGAAACATTCCTCAGATATTTTGGTCCATATTGACATTGCTGCAGATTTGTTGGCTGCAAATCCATGATGTAAATCTCCCTTTCCACCACATCCCAAAGGCGCTGTACTGGATTGAGATCTAGTGACTGTGGAGGCCATTTGAGTATAGTGAACTCATTGTCATGTTCAAGAAACCAGTTTAAGATGATCTGAGCTTCGTTACATGGCACATTATCATGGTCTGACCATAGACATGGTCAACAACAATACTCAGGTAGGCTGTGGCATTTAAACAATGCTCAACAGGTACTAAGGGGCCCAAAGTGTGCCAAGAAAATATCTCCCAACACCAGCACATCAGCAGCAGCCTGAACCATTGATACAAGGCAGGATGAATCCATGTTTTCATGTTGTTTTTACACCAAATTCTGACCCTATCATCTAAATGTCGCAGCAGAAATCGAGACCAGACAACTATTTCCAATCTTCTATTGTCCAATTTTGGTGAGTCCATACAAATTGTAGCCTCAGTTTACTGTTCTTAGCTGACAGGAGTGGCACCCGCTGTGGTCTTCTGCTGCTGTAGCCCATCAGCTTCAAGTTTCAACGTGTTGTGCTTTCAGAGATCTTCTTCTGCATACCTCGGTTGTAACGAGTGGTTATTTGAGTTGCCGCTGTCTTTCTGTCAGCTTGAACCAGTCTAGCCATTCTCCTCTGACAAGGCATTTTCTGCTCACAGAACTGCCGCTCACTGGATATTTTCTCTTTTTCGAACCATTCTCTGTAAACCCTAGAGATCCCAGCAAATTAGCAGTTTGTGAAATACTCAGACCAGCCTGTCTGGTATCAACAACTATGCCATGTTCAAAGTCATTTAAATCACCTTTCTTCCCCATTCTGATGCTCGGTTTGAACTTCAGCAGACTGTCTTCACCATGTCTACATACCTAAATGTATTGAATTGCTGCAATGTGATTGGCTGATTTGAAGGTTTTGTTAACAAGCAGTTGAACAGGTGTACCTAATAAAGTGGCCAGTGGGTGTAAATATAGGCTAGTTGTTTACAGCTTCCCTTAATATGCATTTATTGATATTAATGTTTAGTGTCTGCAGTAAGAGCGCTCATCCAGAAACTCTCAGTGTGTGTTTTTATTGTGTTTAAACAAAGGGACACATCTGTATCTGCATCAGCTGTTCTGTTCAAGACCATCAGATATCTGATGTGAAAAATCTATAGTCTGGTAAGCCTGCCTGCAATTTGTAAAATGCTATCAAAGACTTCCTCATCCTAGGGCTTCATGTCTCCTGTTTTATAATCAGCCTCCTACACATGTACTAATCAGGGGCTTTAATCAGAACAAGAGAGACCCACAAATAACCAACTCATCTGCAGCAATTACGGACTTCGCTGTGCATGAGCCACATCTTGAGGTGAATCACACTGAGGTAGGATTAGTTTCAATGAAAATGCACCTTGGTAATGGTATAAAGAGGCAATTTAATTTGGGATATTTGTCTGATCTTCTCATTTGGGATTTTACTATTGGAATTGATTGTCAAAGTGTAAAACCTAATGAGTTGTATTGATGTCCATTTACTGAGAAAAACTGCCAGTGCTTTTGTCAGGCCACTAACAGCTGGAGAAAAAAAAGGTTGTTTAGTCATTCAACAAACATATAAATGTTAACGGTATGTTAAGATCTTATTTTTTTTTTCTACCTGCAGACATCCATGATGAGAATGGGCTGAGACCTGTTATGGTGTACATCCATGGTGGGTCCTACATGGAAGGTACAGGCAATATGATTGACGGCAGCATTCTGGCCAGCTATGGAAATGTAATCGTGGTGACCCTGAACTATAGGCTGGGAGTGCTGGGTAAGTCATTGGTTTTTCATTAAATGGTGGATGGTTTTAATTATGGAATATCTTGCTGACCTTCTGTTTTATATTCACCCTCCTACACGCATAATGAAGATATACACATGTGTTAAAGTGGCTCATGATCTTGGAATAGCTGAGAAATAAAAGGGTCATAGGCTTAAAAGTCACAGAGTTTAAAATGAAGATTTAATTTTGTTTATTTGTTGAATAAAAAGAAGAAGAGATGATGTTATGTAAACGTTTTATAAGACATGTAAAAGTTTTTATAAATACAAGCAGTATTTATGATTTGCTTATTAATCGTTTTCCTGTTGGAAGAAGTCCCAAATGAGTTCAGGTTCTTGACCTGTTGTGCTTCAGTGTTATTATACTATTATAATATTTACTAATATTTTGAATAAGCAATTTTTTAATATTTTCAGTTTTCATTTTCATTGTAGTTTACATTCTAATTGTATGTGCCTTTTGTCATTTTTATTTGGTTTCTTTATTATTTCTATTTAGCTTTAATTTTTTTGTTTTTTTGTTTTTTTGTTAGTGAATTTAGTACTTAGACATTTTATTTCAGATAGTAAGGCAAAATGTCTCATTTTATATGATTATTTGTTTTTAGTTTTCATCTATTGTTTAAATTTGATTTGTTTTCAGATTTATTTCAATTAACAAAATTGAATTATTATAATAAATGCGACTGATGTTGTTTTACACATCCAGCTATAGTTTATTGTCTTTGCATAATGGCCAGGCGAAACTGCCCTCATAAAAAATAATGAGTATCTTCCACAAACTAGGGGAGGACAAATTTAGTACTTTCTAAAAGAGAGAGAGAGATATGCTGCTACATGACTAGTCATCAATTCAGAATCTGTGCTGTCTAATAACTTTTAAAGTCCACTTTGGATTTCATAAACTCTTTTTCAACTTTCACTGCAATACAGTTATGTTTCAGTCGGATGTAGTATGACTAATAATTTATGTTTAAGAATCTCATTCTTTCAGATTGTTACTTCTCTTATTGAATGTGGTGGGTAAATATTAAAAAAAGATCAAAGTTTTATTCACAATCCGTCACGTCAACTCTTATTATAACTCATTATCAGCCAAAGCTCTTTGTGAGGCTGGTTATATTTAGATGTGTTGGAGGAAAGGGTATAGGTCTACTGCAAAAGTGTGCACTGCAGGAAAAAGACAGTAGTTGGGGGAAAGGGAGGAAAGTGGCTGTAAGACTGAGGACAGGAGTGAGAGAGTGCGAGCGAGGCCTTTGTTAAAAGTGTTTCTGATTCTCTGCCTGACAGTGTTCAGCATGAAGGTGATGGAGATATTCTAAAGTACCTGTCTGTCTCCGTCTTTATGGAGAGCAGTTTGAAGTGTGGTGGCAGTGAAAAGCAGAGTCCTAGATGGAGGGTAATTGAGTGAAATTGGAACATGTTCCCAAGCATGTAAAATTGCAGGATCGTTTCCCTTTTGTACCGCCTCTCCAGAGAGCGAGAGCTCTTTCTCTATGACAAAAGTCATATGTTAACACCTCTGAGGTATCTTGGTGGCAGCATCTGTGTGTGTGTGTGTGTGTGTGTGTGTGTGTGCACTGCACAGACTGTTGTCTAGTTGGCCCATGCCCAGTCCGCCACCAGCGAGACAGATTTTCTTCTCAGCTGTTTTTAGACCTAGTGTTGTAATGGCTTTATCCATGGCTTTTAGACACATGCTCACTGATTAGCCAAGGGTGAGAGGAGCATTCCGGTATGAAAATACTGTTTGCAGAAAGTCATGCTCTCCTCTCTGGAATGAGCTAGTTAGAGAACAAATGTGTGACTGACCAATATGTAGATACATTTAAGATAGATACAGCGACAACGTGGTATGCATAACAGGGTTGTTAGTGTCATAATCATGTGGGAAGTAATACGACTGCATGGGCGTCTATTTATAATAATGTTGTATAGGGTATGTGGGCATGCATTTGTACGGATGTGCATTTTCTGTTGAATGCACATCTGTAACTGTGTGTGTTCTTTCATAGTAATGTCTTCATCTGCAGTGGGGTACATGTGGCCTGCCGATGATCCAGTGGAGGCTGTTAGAATGAACTGAGATGTGTCACTGGCACATGACTGTCTCTCTCTCTCTCTCTCACATGGCAACGTGAGCAGATTGCTGATATGCTTCATAATACAACAGAATGGGTCTGTTTCTAACTCTTCATCACAGTGCATTATGGGAAACTTTATTCCGATTTGTCATAATGAGGTATTTATGTATGCATCACTAAATTAAGTTCACATAGCAGCATAAAACAGTTGTCAATTCTGATTTTTTTTTTTTTATACGGTCTTAAATACTGTTATGTTCAGACACAATTTGGTCATGAAGCGGATTCTATGATCTCAAATAATATTATTATTATTATTTTTTTTTATTTTTTTTGTGAACTAGTCCAATAATTCAGCCCAAAAAAATTGAGTCATCATTTACTGTAATTGCCCTCATGTTGTTACAAATATGATTTATTTTTTTCTGCTGAACACACACACACACACACACACAATATTTTGAATAATGTTGGTAAACAACCAAACCATTTTCCCATTGACTTCCAAACTAAGACATTTTTCAAAATATATTCTATGCTGCACAGAAGAAAGAAATGCACAGGTTTTAATAAATGGCGACGTGTATTTTTATATTTGGGTGTACTATCCCTTTAAATATTTGAAGGACTCTTGTTCCAGCCATCAATTGAAAAATAAGATGAATGAATGAATGAATGAATGAATGAATGAAAGAATGAATGAATGAATGAATGCATGCATGAATGAACGAATGAATGAATAAACAAATGAATGAATGAATGAAAGGTAATCAAGGCTGCACTTATTTAATATACAGTAAAACAGTAATATTGTGAAATATTATTACAATTTACAATAGCCATTTTCTATTTGAATATATTTTAAAATGTAATTTATTCCTGTGATGCAAAGCAAAATTTTCAGCAGCCAGTCTTCAGTGTCACGTGATCCTTCAGAAATCATTATAATATGCTGATTTGCGGCTCAATAAACTTTTCCTATTATTATCAATGTTGAAAACAGTTGTGCTGCTTCATAAATAAAAAAATAAAAAATACATAAATAAAATAAATAAAGTAATACTTTTTATATAAGGTAAAGATACACTACTGTTTAAAATTTAAAACGTAAAAACTTAAGACAAAAAAAATATATAGTGTATATTTAAAAAATTGTATATGGAAAGTGTTTGGATTATTGTTATTTTTTTATTAAATAGCTTTGTGTCGATTGTCTTAAGATGTTCTAGTGATCTAGAAGCCAGCATCTTTGACTTTGGTCATTGGTTACATGCATCATTTGGACTGTAATTATGAACAGGTCAATTTGATTGATTCAGATCTGTTAGTATACTGTTGTCATCTCTAAACAGTGACACTGTGAATGTAGCCAATTGTATAACTGATTTCTTGCTGAACCTCTAGTAGACATGCACATCGGAAATCTGCTTCTAGAGATTTTACAGTCTATAGTAAAACTGAACTGCAGAGAGTCCTGCAGAATCTCACTTTGGCTTCTATCAAGCAAGACACTAAAAAAAATCACCCAAATCACCCTCTGAGTCGTTTAACAGACAGTGGTTTACGCTGCAGTGAGTCAATCTCTGCGGAGCCTTTATCTTATTCACTTCTGTCTCTGTCAGTCTGTCTGGCCTGGAAGGCTCCTACAGGTTCCCTGAGACTTCTGTGAGTAAAGTCTCCACAGCAGGGCAAGGACATGCACAGCCCAGGGGAGGAAGTCCAAATGGGCTTCGGTCCTCTAAAATGCTTGCATGTGGGAGGAAGAGAAATAGAGAGATTAGGAGCGACATCGAATGAGAAACATAGGGCTTTTTTTGGGTCGCATTTTAAGCAATAGCAATATAATGGTGCAGAAACAACAGTGAGAATGTGCATGGGTGTCTGTGGGCATGTCATGCTGTCCCCAACTGCTGAAAGGCAGAGTTGTTTGTTGTGGTCATGTGGTAGTTCTAATTACTTTGATTTCTTTTACACAAAAACAGAGAGAGGAGAGGTTATGTAAGGTAATGGCAGGAGAGGTCAGTGGAGGACTGCTGCAGGTAAATGTGTTGAGAGTTAGACTGGACAGGAGTGAGGGATCACAGACTATTGTGTAGATTAAAGATAGCATGTCAACACTAGTAGAGGAAGGGCTGAATCCGCAAACAGAAGAGGCTGCCAGAGAATTTAACGGGACAGACGACATGGGAAACAGGGAATAGAAGAGCCACGGCCTACCGGTTAGCGCATGTTTCAGACACATTCTTCAAGAAAAGATTTGAGTTCAGCATGAACTGATTCATGTGAAGATGAGCAGATCTGCTCTTGTATTGAGATGATCGATCCTCCCATGTAAATAATGCTCCAAAGTGTTTTTAAACTCCTGGTTTCACTATTTATTTAGTAGGGGTGGGAATCTCTAGGCACCTCACAATTCGACTCAGTTATGATTCAGAGGGCTGCATTGTGATAATAAAATGATTATGGATGCATATTGATGTTTTTTTTCTGTATAGTATTTATTTATTTTTCCTCACTTGGTACTTTTAAAGCAAAGTATTTGCAATGATCTGTAAATAATTTACTTCCGATATCTGTTATTAATTAAACAAATGGAAGATATGTGATTCCAAAAAAAATATTGATCTATATTTTTCTTATTAATTAGTTTACTGACTTTGAATATCAAATTTATTTGTGCATTTTTATTAAATCACTTGTATAAGTAGGCTATTTTTTTAAATAACCGCAAGTTAATAATAAATCAAAACAATTGCATGTTAGGAATTATAACCATCTAAATATAGATTCAAAACATACAAGCAAATATAAAGTAAAATAAGTGGAACAAAGAAGAGATAAACAAAAAGTACTTTGAATATCTGAGAGTGCATTAGTTTCCAGACAGACACAGTTACGATTTTTTCTCTTTTTCTCAGTATTATTGCTGTTTTATTATTACTGATGACTTCAGTGGCAGGTCTAATAGGCTGCATGTGTAACAGAATCAAAAAGAGAATGTAGATTATAATAATTCATAGTATTGAATTCCATGAAATTGGGCTTTAAAGGGGTCCTATTATGCTCTTTTACAATGTCTTGAATTTGTGTTGGCGGTGTATTAGAACATGCTCTCATGCTTGGTGGTTCGAAAAACGCATTATTTTTTACATAATTTACATTATTACAATAACTTTCTCCCCATCCTTGCACAAATGGCTCGATTACTTCCGGGTTTGATGAAGGCCCGCCTTCCGAAAAACGAAATGTGATGTGATTGGTTAGCTGTCCCAGTGCGTTGTGATTGGCGAACAGCTTAAACGGTGTTTCAGTACTGCCCCGCCCCTTGCCAAAGCAGCAAGTTCCATCTGCTCCGGCAATATTGCCATATCAATTTGATCCAGATTCAGCCCAAGAGAATATTGAACAAGAGGATCGTGCATAACCTTTGCACACACGGATATTGCAAGACATTTTAGAGTGGTAACATTATTGTTGTTTTTTTTTTGGCTAAATCACGTTTTAGATAGGATGTCAACAACCGCTTAAAAATAACTGCATTTACTATGTACAGATAAGTGCATATGTATTATTTTTATTGTTATTTAATTCTAACATTATAACATGAATTGCAATGAAATTGTTATACAGTTTAATTTTATACCATAGTCCAGTGTTTCCCAGGTGGCATATATATGCATGGAATGCAGTGTTGGAGTGGTAGAGATCAAGGTTTCCCCGGTAACGGCTGTACACAAAACAGCGCTCCGCTCAAAAAAAAACACTGGTTTATCAGACATTACATGCAAGAATAAATTAAAATGACATCCAATTTTCTGAAGACAGTCGGTTTCCTTCAGAAATACAGTGATATAAAAACACCCGCACTCAATGTATGGGAAACACTGTAGTCTCATAATTGAAGTGTAAATTCTGCAGATTACATCATTGTCCAGTATTGTACAGTCAGCAATTTATTATAAAAACGTTTTCATAATTGTAACATACATATTTACATACATAATTATTCAGGTGCATGTGTAATAACTTGCGAAAACTTGAGGCTACAGCAGCACATCTTCTTCGTCGTCGTCTTGTCTGATGCACCACGACCTCGCCCCTCCCCACCCCCCAACCATTCGAATTTCCATAGGAGGGATTTATTTTAATGATATTCTAATGGGCCGCTTTGTGATATCACTGCTTTATCAGACATTACATGCAAGATTAAATGAAAATGACATCCAATTTTCTGAAGACAGTCGGTTTCCTTCAGAAATACAGTGATATAAAAACACCCGCACTCAATGTATGGGAAACACTGTAGTCTCATAATTGAAGTGTAAATTCTGCAGATTACATCATTGTCCAGTATTGTACTGTATGAAATTTATTATAAAAACATTTTCATAATTGTAACATACATATTTACATACATAATTATTCAGGTGCATGTGTAATAACTTGTGAAAACTTGAGGCTACAGCAGCACTTCTTCTTCGTCGTCTTGTCTGATGCACTCAACCAAGCGTTCTAACCACGACCTCGCCCCTCCCCACCCCCCAACCATTCGAATTTCTGTAGGCAGTAATTATTTTTATGATATTCTAATGGGCCGCTTTGTGATATCACAAAACCTGGAAAACAAACGCTGTAGTCCAAACGAGCCGTTCGTTGCAGTTCTTGAAAAGGGATTTAAAAAAAAAAAAAAAATCTCCCTTTGGAGTGGACTTTGAGATTTGTAAGATCTTTTTCATGCCCAAACATACACACTACACACTGACTAACATTCAAAAAGTGGAAAAGCATAATAGGACCCGTTTAAACTAAATTAAATGGTGTTTGAGTGCCCCCTGGTGGCTAAAATATTGCAGACGTTTAGTATTTTGTCCCTATGTGCCCACCATAGTTCAACAGAAAATGAGCGAAACTGCTATGGGTAAGCGCGTCTTTTTGCTCTCTCTCTTGTATGTTCATATAATTTCTATGATTGTAACTGTTTGGTAATTAGTATATTAACAGAAAAACATACCGTGTGTTAGATGTTTTGCATGTGTGACGACAATTTTAGCGATGATTGCTGTGACTCGTGGTTTGCTAATGGAAACGGCACATGTTGCTAACGAACTGTAGTATTGAATGGTTAGACTCTGAAAACAGCAAAGAAAACCCAACAAGAGTGAGCTTATTTGTACTTTGTTTCTTATTTCAGTTGAATGCAACTCTGCAATATTTCCTGTACTATTGCATTTTTGTATTCTCTCTCAGAAAACGAGTGACACTACAGTGAGAATAAATAAGAAGATAATTGCAGATTGTGGGTGCATTCATTCACTCGATGTGGGACCCCTGACGATGATTTCGGACGGGTGTTTGGCCGATTCGACATCCGTTACACATGCATACTAATGCACAGATCTGTTTCAACATATCAAATGTTTTGTCCTGTCTTTAAGATATAACTGACTGTCTTTACATTAATCTTGCATTATAAAATTATTTGGAGATGCAAGTTCATTTAACTGCATACACAGAGAAATGCACAGTCGCAGCCATGAGCACGCTCACAAACACACACAAAGCGCACGTGAGCATTTGAAAGCATCTGTCTGTCAGTACGTGTGTTTCCAGTATGTAATGCAATTCCAAATGGCATATATGATGCCTTCGCTGAGCATATGTAAGAGGAAACACTGAAATATCGACAGGTGAAAGGACATGTTGTCAAGCAAAGCACAATTTAAATCATAATTTAGAAGTAATAGGCTTATATCCTGTTTTTGAGCCTCTCTGCAGAACGGTCTGTTTTTATAGGCGGGGCTCATTCAAGACTCACAAGTAAACACCCTCTTTTGTGATTGGCTAACAGTTTAGCTTATTAAAATAACAGATGTATGCTCCTGTGACATACTCTGAAGACAGCATGGGTCATTTGGGTTAAAAACGTATAAATACTCAGTATATATCAAACGGTCTGGAACAGACAATGCAATAATGGTAAAAACACATTACTGTTGGATCCACTCGAGTCAGACTCGGCACTGCATCATCGTTTACTTTCGGTCTCTCTGAAAAGCCTGCATCATACTGTCTTGTTTAAAAATGAATCCGCAGCAAAGTAAAGCAAACAAACAAACAGTGTTTCACTGACGCGATCTGGAGAGGAACTGATTCGCGACATGAGGCAACATGCGATTTAGATATGTAAGGATCACAAGGAAGGCAATTCAAATACTATTTTTCACAACTTACTGTACACTACACAGTGTCTTGTAATCTTATCATCTGTATGGTTCTGCTGATGGAGTAATCCTGTGTTTGCATCGCTCTATAGTATTTCCTCTCCTCGTCCTACAATTGCGTATCAGTGGGCGGGGCTAAAGAGGCAGTGATGTAGAAGCAGGCGTTGATCTTCTCCTGTGGAGGAGGTGCTTAGTCACACTATTACATCATAAAGTGGCACATTCCAAAACGAGTTGTTTTCTGAGCTTGGTTTCAATAAAAGATGTTTTTTAAACAAACAAGAACATTTTGAGTTTTGAAACTTACAGGATGTTTTTTTTTATAGTACATTGACCTGTTATATGTCAAAAGATCGAGGGGAAATTTGATTTTTCAGTTTAATGTATACCAACAAAACTATATTTGATATTTTTAATGGGTTAAATCAGGCAGAAATATCTAAATAATGGTAACAGTTGCAGTTCAGCACATTTACAGTGTATTCTGCCCCTGATAATTAGTAAGAACTGATTTTCTTGTTGCTCCCCCCCCCCCCCCTCTATTCTATGTAATTTCTGTACTTTATTGATAAAAAAAAATGTTTTAAAAAATGCAAAGGATAGGATAGATGAGGAAGGAGGTTTAGGTTGAGAAGTTGAGGTGACTGCCTGAGGGGAGTCTTCAAAGCATGACACATGCAGCGCATACAGTGCTGGTTAACGTCTTCCTATTACAATCAGCTCAGAACACAAACAATAAGCAAACAACCTCCTTTGAATGGCACTGATGCCCAAGGCGGGTGAGAAAGCTGATTTGCCTGTACCAAAAGAATAAAAACAAAACCTAATTAAAGACAGATCAAGCCCCGACTGACGTTTCCCTTTTGACACACAAACACATACCTCTAATGGCTTTTAGAAACGCAAACCTCTAGGATTTATATAAATGATCAGAATCCTCTGCGGATGATGCAAGCTCTTTTGTAGTGATTATTCAGACATTTTGAATCATCATGGTCCTGTGAGAGGGTCTGGCAGCTCTGATAAGGAAGGCTACATTGAGAGCCACTTGTTGAAATTCCTCCATTTTGTAATTTTACCTTGTATCACTTGACTCTTTCAAACATTAAATATGCTTGCTGTATTTTATCTAAATTATTTTTGAAAAAAAAAAGACTTTATAGAATGTCTTTAGTCATTATTGATAAAGATTTAGATTTTACAATATCCTTTGTCTTAAGAACCTTTAAAGAATACAGACTAAAATGATCAGTCCCAGTTATGCCCTTATAAAGTGTGGATGTCTGTTTGGCTTCCATTGTAAAGGTTTTTTTTTTTTTTTTGTAAAGCCAGTGTTATAATGGGCATTGTCACGAATTCAGTCCATGGACTTCTGTTTATTCACCACCAGATGTCACCCTTTCCATTTACATTGACTCTCGCACTACACAAACTGTTGCATAGCACCCCGGACTACATTTCCCATCATGCTTTGCACAATTTGCACACTGCCCTGATTGCACTCATTGCACACAGCTGTTTCTAATTACCTCATTCACTATATAACACCCACTCTAACCACATTTCTCTGCTGAGTATTGTTTAGCCTGTACCCCTTTCCGAGTCTCCGTGTTTTCCTTGTTTTGCCTTGCCTTGCCTGTTTTTGATCTTTGCCTGTTTTCTTGGATTTCCCCCTCTCGTCTCGCCCCTGTGATTCTGTCTGCTCATCGGTGACCTACGCTAGTCCTGTGACTATTCTTGTGTTTTGCCCGCCATATACCTGTTTGCCAGTGTTTGACCCTGCCTGTGATGACCACGTCTCTGTCTTCTGCTAAATAAAGCTTTGCATATGGATCCACACGTCTCACGTCTCGTCAGCCCCGTAACAGGCATTATATAATAATTATAATGGGAAGTACTTTTTATTTGTGAAAAGGAAAACACATTATTGTGTACTCAGCTCTACTGTCTTTAGCTTTAAGTATGGTGCTTTTTTATTGTGCACTACTATACAGAAGTTTGGGACCAGTGTGATTTATATTAAATAATATTTTGACTTAAATAAAACCAGTTAATGTTAATGTTCCAATTTCAATTTGATATTTGTCCATGTAGGCATTGCAGATGAATAAATAAGGAATATATAAATATAATTCAATTTCCTAAATTTCTATAAATTGAAATTCAGTAAATTCCAAATAAAACTGCAGTTCCCGGGTTTTTATTTTTAATTTTTTTAATTGTGCACTACTGTTCAGAAGTTTGGGACCAGTGTGATTGATTGATTGATTATATAATATTATGCTCACCAAGGTTGCCTTTATTGCATATATAAAGATGGATTTATTGCATTTATTTATTGCATATATAAAACTGTAGTAAAACAGTAATACTGCAGTTTGAACTGTTTTCTATTTTAATATATTGTACAATGTAATTTATTCCTGTGATGCAAAGATACATTTTCAGCAGCCATTACTCCAGTCTTCAGTGTCACATGATCCTTCAGAAAGCATTCTAATATGCTAATTTGCTGTGCAAGAAACATTATTATTACATTATTGAAAACAGTTATTCTGCTTACATTTTTGTGGAAACTTCGATAACATGCAGCGGTAACATGCAGCTGTTACCTTAAAGAGCTATTTCTACATGATTTAACACACAGTTTTGATGCTATAAATTAATACATTTAGCAATATTAAATCATATTTTGACTTAAATAAAACCAGTTAATCTAGATGGTCCCATTTTTAGTTTTCTTTTTTTTTTCATGTAGGCCTTGCAGATGGATATAAACAAGGAATAAATAAATACAATTCCATTTCCTGAATTTATTTAAATTGCAATTTAGTAAATTCCAAATGAAACTACAGTTCCTGTGGAAACATGCTGTAGCGTGCAGCTAATTCGATTCATATTTCAACTCCTGGATTCAGCCTGTTCTTAAATTCAGAATTTTGCCCAGCCCTGCAATAATAAGATAAGAAACTAGATCAAACAAATGTGCATGGCTGTTTATGGACCTGCAGACATCAGTCAGCATTCCTCATCCTGTCATCTGACTTTCATTTCAGATATGCACAGGCATCATCTGGCATTATCATATCTCCACACTGAAACAAGGAGCTCAATTTGCCCTCAAACTGGACCTTCTTCATGAACCGGTCTGAAGAGCTGTGGATGGCAGCTTGTCGCTCAGGATGCAGTGTGCTGGGGCACAAGAGGGCAAAGGGTTAATATGAATCTGGCCGCTGCCTCTCCGGCTGGTTCAAAGTGACGTGACATGTGGCCAAGTATGGTGACCCATACTTGGAATTAGTGCTCTGCATTTAACCCATCCAAAGTGCACACACACAGCAGTGAACACACACACACCGTGAACACACACCCGGAGCAGTGGGCAGCCATTTTTGCTGCGGCACGTGGGGGTTCGGTGCCTTGCTCAAGGGCACCTCAGTCGTGGTATTGAAGGTGGGAGAGAGCGCAGTACATTCACTCCCCCCACCGACAATCCCTGCCGGTACGAGACTCAAACCCGCAACCTTTGGGTTACGGGTCTGACTCTCTAACCATTAGGCCACGACTTCCTGACTTCAAGCCTCGTGTTCAGTCACGCTTACCCTGTTTTGGGCTGCTGTGCCTGGGGAGATGTGGAACTCTTTGCCCTGCACACATTCAGATGCAAATGTGCTGTTTGCTTGTTTTTGTTTTGAACTGCGCATAGCAATGCCACGGGATGGAGGATGTAATTGTGTAGGGCATTAAATCTTGAAATTACAATCACATGGAGAGCACTGACAAAAAAGAACTAGGGAGCGAGATAATGAGGCATAACGGGAAAAATCATGTAAACATGTAATGACATGACCTTGACTTGGCATGAGTCATTTAAGGACACTAAATTGTTTGTGTCAGTTAATTTACTGTTATACCGGTAAGTGGGGTTGAAGAGGGCTCTCAACTGCAATCTACATGCAGCCAGTTACAAAACAGTTTGTACAGTTCTCCACACATTGATGACTTTCTCATGACTTTCACATGACTTTCTTTCCCGCTTTTTAAAATCCGCTAAAGTCTTGCAGAGATATAGCCTCATGACCATTTTCACACAAACTTTGTCAAATTCGTTAACATGCTTTACGAAAACAGTTTGGTATATCAAAAAGCTTTTGATAACTTTTTGCCAGAATGCTCTGAAGATGATCTGAGCCAATTTTGGTGAAAATATGGAGAAACCATCTAAGGAGAGTTTGAAAAAGTAGATTTTTTGGAAAATTCAAAATTGCGAAAAGTCTTGACCCATAGAAATTTAAATTTTGGTATGCATTCGACTAGACATGAGCCAAGGAATCAGCCAGGGACCTTACGGTTCAAAAGTTATTAGTGGAAACTTGAGTGCAAATTTGGCCTGTTGGTGGCGCTAGAGAGTTTTAGATAGAGACTCCAAATTTGCAGTGGTTAATATTAAGACTGTCCTCTATCTATGCATCACTTTCCTGCAAGCGGTTCTATGAGCTGACATAGACTTCCAGAGTAGAATAAGAAGAAGAAGAAGAAGAAGAAGAAAACAGACAGATACAATAAGTGCTTGAGCACCTTCGGTGCTTGGCCCTAATAATAATTTTAAATGAACATGCCTAAAATTACAACACAATGGTTAGTCCAGTGTGAAGCCAATATGACTGTTGGGTTGAGAATGAGCATCACAAATCACAAACGATTCTTGAAAGTAGTTTCAAAATAAAATACTTGATTGCACATGATAGCAGCTGACATACAGTAGTATACTCTGTGAATCATTACATAGATGCCAACCCAATCCCCCTGGAAGGCTGGCAGGTGTCCTCTATAGGCGCGTTTCCATTACAGATTTGCGCAAAACTTTGGCGATATTTTCTGAATGTCGATAAAAAAGTATTGCGAAATGACGGCGTTTCCATTAACCAATGTTATGCGGCTAAAACGTAACCTTTTGCCTCTCGCAATAAGTCATGGCAACGGATTTTGGTGGGAT
>NW_015659918.1:334607-342282 GCF_001515625.1 Sinocyclocheilus rhinocerous | reverse complement strand
GTAGGGAAAGCCCCTTATACTGGAGCGCGGCCACTTATGAAGTGTTTCTTGGAGGTTATAGTACGTTGAAGAATGATCATATGACTTTTTACATATGCCATGTGACCTGTAAATGCGAAAAAGCCGTTTCCATTGCAGTTTTGCGAATTATTCCTTTTTCGCATTGCCTGAAAAACCACCTCATGCGAGCGTAAAAACTTTTTTGCGATATATGGACGTTTTTGCGAAATTGACGCGTTTCCATTAGGCGTATTTTCAATTCGCAATTTCAATTTGCGCAATTTGAAGGGTAATGGAAACGCGCCTTATGAAGTGCACTCAGAGATACTCATCATGGCTACACTAACCTCTAGCAGTAGAGGTAGGCTAGCAGATTCAGTGGAAGCACGGAATTTATATTTATGTTCTGCATACTGTGTAAACCTTATGTAAAGCATCTTACTATACAGCATTGGTTTAGGTGTTATAAAACTGACAGATAAAGAGAACATGAAAGAAACTCGGGGAGCAGGGTGACAAGATGTCAGCTTACTGCCAAAGGACCAGCAACATGAATCAGAATGCAGGACCCATTTAAATGCATCAGATCATCATGTTGCATTTCTTGTCATGTTTGTATGATACATGATACTGCCATTACCCGCAAACCTAATATTAACACATTATAGGTTTGATGGTTTTAACATGCAAAACATCCAAACATTTGCATCAGTATGCAGAAAATGTGGTGCATCAACAGCAACAGAAAAATAACACACTAGCAACAATTTGACTGAAGGAAAAAGGCTCAATTTGGGACTGTGGCATGGAGATTATGAAATTGTAACTACAATGTCATCCCTTTGCTCAGCAGAGCTGCAATGCAAATAGTTAAGCTTTTCTAGCCTTGCTCTTGCCAAAAGAAGACCTGATCTTCATTCTCAAGGGTTTTTAGTATATCAATGATTGATGTTAGGGTCAATGATGTGCATGGCACTCATTTTTGTCCTATCAATTAATTAATTCGAAAAAATAAAATAAAAAATCATTTCGGACATACATTGACTTCTATGATGAATATGTTTTTTTAATTAAAATGTACTTAAATGGAAGTAAAAAATGGCAGCGTGATACAACTGTCCTGATTTCATGAAGAAGAAAAAAAAAGTATCCATATCGGACCCGTTCTAGAAAAAAAAGTGGTATTGGTGCATCCCTTATATAATAATAAGTTACTTGAAATGTATTATATGACATTTTTATGACAAGGTGAGGTTAGGTCAGGATGTAATTTTATTTATTTATTTTTTATTATAACATACGCTCATGGGTATTCATTGTGTAAAGACAGTTAAATGATGGTTACACCACTTGACATTGGTCAAGTCTTGTCAGAGTTGGTTATTCTCTCTTTCTTGTGAATATACCTGTAAAATAATGTTAATTTTGCAAGCGCAAAGCTTGCCAAACAAGCAGTTCTAATAGCTGCTAAAGTGTGCCAAGTGTTAAATTAGTGCCAAGTGTTAAATAAACTGCATTTGGCTAGTTATGTGAAACAAAAGATCCTCTTTGTTTTTCCAGGGAAGGAGGAACAATAGCAACACTATGATGTGTTGCCAAATGTGCTCTTGCACAATATTGCACATTTTACCTTCCCATAAAAGCAAAATACCCTCCAACCCTGCAACTTCTCACTTCATTTACTTTTGAATGACGGCCAGGCTGTGTTAAGAGCCTTATCTCTCCACATGATATCTCGTGTAGCCTCAGATGGCTACCACTTTTACATCAAAGGTTATTCTCTTTATCCAGTACAGAAACTTAAGCCTCTGTCAGAGGATATTACTTAAATGCTCTTATCAAGACATTCTCACATTTGTCCATAGGTGTTATGGAAATGAAGGTAGAGGGAAAATGTGATGGGCTCAGCTGGACTTGGTTGCTGTATAGTAATGGGATCACGCCATGACCTGAATACATGCAGTGCTGTGAACAATGAGAATTACAAATTAACTGGAATAATGCAACTTGAAGAAATATGAGTTTTCACTTTGAATTAGTTGATATTGCAATATGAATTGTTCCAGCTGTACATAAACACATTAGGGGTGTAACACTCCAAGGACACACTTATTAATATATTGCATAATGAAAATATAGCTATGTTTGAGCTTTATGGATGTAATCTGAAGTAGATATTTAAATTAAACAAATAGTTCACCCAAAAATGACAATTGGTAGAAAATGTACTAATCCTTAGGCTATCCAAGATGTAGGTGAGTTTGTTTCTTCATTGAAGTTTAGCATTACATTACTTACTCAACAATAGATCATCTGCAGTGATTGGGTGCTGTCTGGATGGGAGTCCAAACAGCTGATTAAAACATTACAATAATCCACAATTAATCCATACGACTTCAGTCCATCAATTTATGTCTTGTGAAGCAAAAAGTTGTCTTAAATAATAAACAGTATTAATGATGGATTTATTTCTTGCAAATACCTAGCTTTTCATTCCAAAAGACTTTAAATGATGGACTCTCGTTCTGACGGCACTCATTCATTACTGAGGTGAGCAAGTGATGCTAAATTTCTTAAAAAGTCATTGGGTGAACTATTCGTTTAATAATTGGGAAATTACAGTGGCAGATGTCCATTTTGTTTTTATTTAAATTCTCCATTAGCCTATTGGTCTGATATGTGTAAAGCAGATTAACATGGATTATGATATTAGATGTACTGAGATATAAAAGGAGTGTCAATGTGAAAAAATGTGCTTACGAAGTAAAACAAATAGAAAATATAATATAGAAAATGTCACTAGCTGCTCAAGATAGTGTGCTCTTTCATGTTTTAAGTTAGTTCTTGAGGTTAAAGGTTCCAAAGATACTGTTGTTTTTTTGGTCTAATTAGAATGATTGTCATGTCTGTCCTCTTTGACATCACTTGCTTTATCAAGACATTCATCATTCAGACCCCCTTTTTTCCCCTATTCATTTCTTGTCATACACTTTGGCTAATTTTAAATTATGCATACTGTTTTGATGTGGTGGTCTGATTATAATTCATGAGAAATGTTTTAAATATGCTGTTAACAGACATATAAAGAAACATTAATGGCTTGACACTAATTACTGGATGATCCCTGCTGAGAATGATTTTAATTACATGAGCTTGGATCCGATAAAGGCCTTCATAAGTCGATATTCAGAATGTCAACATGAGCAGTGCACATTATAAGCTCCTCTAAAATATACCAAATTTACTGCAGCTATTTGTGCAATGCAATGTGTTTAAATGTCAGATTACAGAATATGGAGGAGATCTGGGTTTTTATGTCACTGAGGAATATCCCTAAAATACATATTTTTCCTCCGAAATTAGCGCTGATTTGTGTGAATTTTCCTCATCTTCTGTGTAAGTGCACAGCTGTTTCTCGATGTTGCTTATTTTGCAGGTGACAGATCAAAGGCTTTAGAAATTTTAAATATGTGTATTCGCCATATTGGTAGACATCTTATGTTTGTCTGATGACTAAGCGTGAACTTGAGAGTAATTTTAAGGCTTGGGTTTCTCCAAGCCCTAGTACTTTAAAATTAATCTTGATTGAGTATTTTATATCAGACTTTGACCAAAGACCATACTGTTAGATGAGCGCTTATTACTGTCTGTAATTGTATGTATGAGCAGATTTGTGCCACAGATGTTCTTTGGATGGTGTTTAGAAAAGACTAAGTAAATCCTGTAACAGCATGCCTTTCCCTATTTTCTGCTTCATTCAAATGATACACATGAACACATTTTCATCCACCGTGCTGCGATAAAAGACAAGAGATCTAATTTAGAAACCATGAGATTTCTTTCACAGTGACAATGCTTAGGGTTACACTATTGCTCAGTTTGGCATAGTGTTTAGTTAATTCATCTGCTGGTTGCTTTTTAGGCCAAGGGCACTCTGTGGATCCTTCAGAATGGATGGCTGAATTACATTTGATACCAACCTGTTCACTGAAGCAGGTATCTGCCCGAGGAGCTGAAACTGAGACCTGTCAGAGCAGATGTCGTCCATCCATTGCAAATCTTAGATAAAGAAGGAAGGAAAACAGAATGTAGTGGAACGTGGAGCTTTCTAGCAACTCAAGCTGAAAGAGAGCAGTCTAAACCCTCTACGTCATAAATCCTTTGCTTCACTGAAAACCCCGAAAATTTAACAGAACTCAGAAATACAGAAATAAAAAAAAAATAAGGCAACTGATTGTCTTACTTTTTTTGAGTTAATAAACTTAAAAATCAGATGTTTTCAGAAGTTAAATATTTGTACTACATGCTACATGTAGTTTTTGATTACAGTTTAACTAAAGTTTTCATTAACTCTACTCAATTATTTTAAGTTATTATGATTTCCGATCACTTACGCCAGTGGTCACCAACCTTTTTAATTAGAGGCAACCACTGCATTTTAATCACGATCTGCACGGGCAGTTGTTTTTGATTTGATTTAGATTCATTTCAGGATTTAAAACAAAAACAGAATGGTCTGACTTTAGGTGTTATTTATTTATTTGCTACATAAAACATCTGAACGAAACAAAAACAGCAGGTCTGAATGAGACACACTGTCTGACAGCAGGTGGCGCCTATGAACAGGGTTGCCAGGTTTTCGCAATAAAACTAGTCCAATGCGTTTTGAAGGGGGTTCCCCTGTAAAAATCGCATTCCAGGGGTAAAATACACGTTTTTCGGCAGGGATCTTCCAGTAAAATTCACATTCCAGGGACTAAATATCACATTATTGGGTTCGTTTCAACCCGCGGACATTAACAACAACCCGCGGCAACAGTGTTAAAGTAGCCCAATTCCGCGGGAAAACCGCGGACTTGGCAACACTGCTTATAAACCGACCGCACTATAGCGTTTCCTTGTTTACCGTTGTAAACAAAGCAGAGTTGCGCTTTATATGGAGAAGAAAATGCCATTGCCATCGAAACTTTTCTCAAGACAGTTCCCTTCAGTGATACATTAATATAACCCCATAAATGTAATGCATTTTTGTACTTATTTTACCGTTTTTTTTTCGGGATCTACTGGGACAGTGATAAAGATCTACCAGTCGATCGCGATCGACGGGTTGGCGACCACTGACTTACGCCATTGTATTAAGTTAATAAAACTTTTAAAAATTAAGTTGTATTAACTCAATATGTATTAGTATGGTTTAACTCAGTATTATTTAGTAGCACTTAACTCAAACACTTTAATATTACTATATTCAAAATCATGTGGCTCAAAACTTAAAAACTCTGTGGCAACTGATTGCCTCAAACACACTGAGTACAAATAACTCCAATAACTTGAGTAACGTCTTTTATTGAACAGTATTTTCTTGACCACTTCCATTTAACACAGTGCAAATTAATGTATAAAAATACAATAATATATTGTATATTGTGGAAAATGTATTTAAAAACATTAAATACATATTGTAAATGTATTGTAGTTAAAAAAAACAAACAAACACAATACCACAAAACCTTCACAACTCCAAAATGTAAATGCATTTCATTAACAAGTATCAAATGCGCATGTACTTTGGTATATCTGGATAAATGAAATCGAATGCTTTTTAATAACTTTTTAAACAATTTTTTTTTTCTTGCCCTACTTTGCCCAGCTTTATCACTAACAACAGTAAATTAAACGTGTTACATCAAGGTAAACCTGTAAAGGCAATGTGTACAAGGCTGTCTGGCTAAAACCTGAAAAGGACAAGACAGCAGAAACGATCAAATTACAAAATATAAACATAAAAAAAAAAAAATGAGCAGACAGTAATTGAGCAGACAAGTGTCACTCATTCAGAAGATGAGAATCCCTGTTGTAGTTTGGAACGGTTAGCTAAGCCCAGGCCCGATTCTATGGGGGTTCAAACGATCGCAAAAGCACCCTCACTTGAAGCTGTAATAATAGCATACTGGCGAAACAGATCTGGCACTCTATCACCGGAACAACTCCAAGCTCTGGTTCATCAGACTCCTCCTGAATAAATGAGAGAGAGAGATTCATAACCAAATAATCTATAGCAAGTTTTTATTTTTTAAACCCATTTTATGATTCCCTTCAATTCAATTAAAAACTGCAAATTCAGCGGAACGGTAAGTATATGCTACCTATTTGAAGATTGAAGAATTTGAAGATTGTATGAACTAGAAAAATTTACAAACATTTGTTATACTGTTAAGTACAGTCATGTTAATTTTGCGTAGGCCAGATAGCAAGGTAAGGAATTAGATACTTTTAACAGGTGATCACAAATCTGAGCAGGTGCTGGGTTAAACATAATTTAAGCAGTTTAAGTATCAAAACACTTTGCTACACATCACATTTAAAGTAAAGTAAAATGGCCCTCTTCATATTAATCAAACAGTCAAATCCCACACTGCATCCAGGTGAAAAGGTCATGCCTTAAACACTCACTTAATGTCAGCCAATATATACATATTAAAATCAGCTGTATCAATAGGCAGTGCAGAAACCAATAATAAAAATCCTAGACTTACTTCAGTAGAACACTAAAGATTGGTTTTCGCTAAACCCATGGTCTTTCGTGATTCATGCAAGACAACTGGTGCCTGGCAATGTATTCTGAAACGAAACGATTGATCTGTGTAAGAAACTGAACATTATTACCTGTAATCCAAAGCCACAGGCTAATAGTCTTGGAGTTCAAATGTTCTGTCATTTAATGACATAGTACTTGTCAAGTTTGGAAACATTACAATTTTTAAATGTTTACAATGAAGTCTCTTCTGCTCAACAAGGCCTGCATTTATGTGCTCAAAAATACAGTAAAAGCACTAATATTGTCAAATCGTATTATGATTTAAAATAACTGTTTGTAAAAGACATTTTAAAATTGAATTTATTCCTGTGATGCAAAGCTGAATTTTAATGATCATTACTGAAAAGATTACTGGAGTAATGATTCTGAAAATGCAGCTTTGCATCCCAGGAATAAATTACGTTTTACAATATATTCAATTAGAAAATAGTTAATCCAAATTGTAATATTATTTCACAATATTACTGTTTTACTGTATATGGGATCAACTAAATGTAGCCTTGGTGAAAAGAAGATACTTAATTAAAAACATTTTAAAATCCTAATGTTTCCAACCATTTGACAAGTACTGTATAACATTTTTTTGAAAATAATGTGTTGATGCCATTGCTGTTAACAACAGCGAGGGAGGATGCATGTGCAGAAGGCGGTATAATCAGGAAGTAAATTAAATTGAATACAACTTACACTGTCAAATCATACCAGTGCTTGCAATCTGAAAGGCAAGCAGAGAAACTGTCAAAGTTTAATCCTCCATCAAAAACATTCAAATTGAATTCCTTTTACTTACAATTGAACTACTCTTACGTGTCACTCGTATTGCTGTGAATGGGTAAAACTGCAACGCACAATGGAGCTTTTTCTAATTTCCGGGTTTCTCAGCAGCGGAAGTCGTCATAATTGACAACTTCTAAAACTTCTATAGCAATGAATGAGAGATTACCACATACTGTATATACAGTGGGTACGGAAAATATTCAGACCCCCTTAAATTTTTCACTCTTTGTTATATTGCAGCCATTTGCTAAAATCATTTAAGTAAATTTTTTTTCCTCATTAATGTACACACAGCACCCC
>NW_015659918.1:329073-334389 GCF_001515625.1 Sinocyclocheilus rhinocerous | reverse complement strand
ATATTTTTTTTTTTTTGCATTCTCATTTGCTCAAATTGCAAAATAAAAACCCCACGCTAGTGTTTGCACGGCTTTCAAAAAAAAAGAGAGAGAGAGAGAGACTGATGATGGCAGTCAGAAGAGAGAATGATGTCAAATTTACCATCACACCCATAGATGCTGTATAAGAAACACCCTCTCATTAGCATTAACTAGTTTTTTTTGTTGATGCAAATATAATATAAAACAATGTATAGTGTTATAAATGTACATAAATAAATAAATAAATAACTTTGGAGGATTTAAGATGCTGATGACCATTGAAATGCGTCATCACAGTCTTGGGAAAAGGGTCCATAATGGCGGCTCTAATAATGGAATTCCCACGTTCTAACTAAATTAACAAATGGCAGAGGAGCTGCTGCCATTCTCTCCTGCTCCGACAAACCTGAGACATGCGTTTAGGATTCACACTAGCTAAACCAAAATAAAATACACACCTTTTAACTTTATTTGAGCATATGAAAGATGCTTTTCTAGCAGTTTTGCCTCAAATGTGTGGTCTCATAAACGTGCAACACGTTCTTCAGGCGACTGTAAGGTATTTAAAGTCCCCATGAAATCAAAATTAAAGCTTTTTGGGTGTTAGTATCAATATGTTAGTCTTAAAGTTATCTATAAGGCAGTGTGCTCCAAAACAGTGACAAAAATCGCATTTAGAAGATACAAGCATTCAAAGCTTGCAGTTCGTCACTTCCGCCAAAACGGCTCAACGATTTTTTTGACGTCACATCGAGGTATTCATGCCTATCAAAGAGTTTAATTCATGTGACATGCAGACACAACTATGCATGCTTTTATATTTTAAAATCATTCATGTCTAGTCTTTCTCCCAGATAAATGTTTCAGGCAGTAGTAATTGATGCTTTGAAATTTAGCAGGCTTCCATTTTAAACTGATGCCATTTCTGCAAGTTGTTTTGTTATCTTCAGAAAATGGGCATAGCATTTGAGGGAAAAAAAAAAAAAAAACGGTCTTCTAAGGAATTCCAAGATTAAAGCTGATTAAAGATTAATGCGTCCCATTCAAGTGCGTGTATGGACAAATTTGTGCATGCAATCTGCATACAAGCGTTTTCATGAACTATGATTCACATCTGGCTAATTAAACTTCTGTAGGGCTGTATTAAAGGTGTGATTGAACTGGTTTTGAGGATGGCACACTTTTCATTGCTCAGGGATCTTGCTGCTCGGGTTCTTAGACAAGTATCTTTAGAGAGCACCACATGTTTATTGAGAGTGACAAAAGACTGTAAAGGAAAATGAAATATTCCATGCATTATTAGTGAATGAGATCCAATTCTTACAGAGCAAGAAATCATCCACCCATCATAACTACAATGCTCACCACCTTTTCATCACGAAAGTGAGTGACAAAAATCGCATTTAGAAGATACAAGCATTCAAAGCTTGCAGTTCGTCACTTCCGCCAAAACGGCTCAACGATTTTTTTGACGTCACATCGAGGTATTCATGCCTATCAAAGAGTTTAATTCATGTGACATGCAGACACAACTATGCATGCTTTTATATTTTAAAATCATTCATGTCTAGTCTTTCTCCCAGATAAATGTTTCAGGCAGTAGTAATTGATGCTTTGAAATTTAGCAGGCTTCCATTTTAAACTGAGGCCATTTCTGCAAGTTGTTTTGTTATCTTCAAAAAATGGGCATAGCATTTGAGGGAAAAAAAAAAAAAAACGGTCTTCTAAGGAATTCCAAGATTAAAGCTGATTAAAGATTAATGCGTCCCATTCAAGTGCGTGTATGGACAAATTTGTGCATGCAATCTGCATACAAGCGTTTTCATGAACTATGATTCACATCTGGCTAATTAAACTTCTGTAGGGCTGTATTAAAGGTGTGATTGAACTGGTTTTGAGGATGGCACACTTTTCATTGCTCAGGGATCTTGCTGCTCGGGTTCTTAGACAAGTATCTTTAGAGAGCACCACATGTTTATTGAGATTGACAAAAGACTGTAAAGGAAAATGAAATATTCCATGCATTATTAGTGAATGAGACCCAATTCTTACAGAGCAAGAAATCATCCACCCATCATAACTACAATGCTCACCACCTTTTCATCACGAAAGTGTTTTTTTTTCTTCCTATTTAGTTTTTGTTTTCCTATTTAGTTAATCTGTGAATCCAGACAGGTGAGCGTTTTTTTTTTTTCCGCAGTGAGAATCTGCTAATGCAGTTATGCTGCTGCTTCGCTTGCATGCTGCATATGTGCCCTATGTGAAACAGGTCTTATGTAACTATATATATATATATATATATATATATATATATATATCATGTCATCTATTCTGTGATCGCTCACTTCATTTTTAATTAATGATGATCTCAGATAAAATTGAAGGGAAGGCCAAATGAAAATTATGTTCTTTATAATACGATCACAAAGACATAAGTGACATTGTGACAGAGAAAGTGACTTATGAAGACAATTTAGACATTGAGCGCATATGTGAAACAGTTTATTTGCTCTTAAATAGTCTTTATCACGATTGTGTTCATAGTAATTAATGTGTGTAATTAGTCTGTTTATTTTACTGTGCAAAAGTTCATTACTAAAATGCACATCAGAAGATAACAGCTATATATGTTGCCATGACAGCAATGTTTTTTTTTTGTTGTTGTTGTTGTTCATCTGCTCTGGGTAAAAGCATAAAGTCCTTCATGATTGTCTGGTTGCATTAATGTTTGATTATCAGGTAATTATTACAAATATTGTAGACTTAATCCCTGTGTTGCTCAAGCCAGCTCTGATCATAGGTGACAAATGTCTTCATTTGAAATTTCATTGGGATGCTTGGATTCATGATGTTCCTCCTATTTTCATATCAATGCTTAATTTTCTTCTATTGTATGTTAACAGAACTTAGTCTAAGATTAATTTTAATTGGTTGTTCAGCATGCACAGTTATAGTGATGTGAAATATGAAGCAAGTAGCCACAACGCTGTCATAAAGGGTCATGGAACACCAAAACTACTTTTTTCTGAGATTTTAGCAGAGGTCTTTATGTTGTACATCATAGAAGACAATGCTAACATCCTGTTGGAGAAAACTGGTTAATTTTGAGGTTTTTTTTGCGCTATTTTCATTTTCCGGGTTCAAAATCTACATTGTGTTGACGTCACTGTTTGTGGTGTGGTAAAGGACTATAGTACTTCTATGACGTGTCGGTGTCTCAAAATTATTCATGAGACTGCCGTGTTCTTATCCTATGAGAAGACACTTCACTTAATTATTCTTAACAGCATGTGTGACAGACACTTCAGACTGTGAGATTGTGTTCATTAACTGAGAGAAAAGGTTCATGGATCGAAGTAGAGTATTTGTTTTTGCTTTGTAAGAGTTTGGCACAAATGCAATTCATTCACTTAGTGAGTATAACCAGTTTTTACAGATCCTTGATGCAACCCATCAAATGGCTTATATAAACACCACACAAAATAAGCCTTAAAGGTTATTAGACGTGCAACAGCATGTTTATATATATGTTTTCGATGCAGAGTGCAAATGCAAATGGCTGTGCATTAATTTGTGTTTTTAACTCAATGGGAGCAAAACCGAAATTGTCCGTACTGTCTGTCTGTCTCCCCTCTTCCCCCTCCACTCCGCAGTGCACCACGCCCACTTTTGAAGCATTTTTCAAAACTGTGGTGAAAACTAACCAGTGCTGAAATGGGGTTTCATGATCCTTTAAAGTGCCGCATGATGCTGTTGAGATGCGGATTGAGTCCTGAGGGTCTAACTAGATGTTGCAGCTGAGGGAAAATGCTACACATGTAGAACACTGACAGAGGAATTCAATATAATACAAAGAGACCCATTTGAGCTACTGTCATGTCTCATGGGTAACATGTTTGCATCATTTGTAGAGTGCCGGTGTTTCGTGTGGATCCTGTCCTTTGTAAAGAACTCCAGCTCTTGTTGATGAAGAGGATTTGTTTTGTTTTTTGACGTGGTTATATGTTTACTTAGTATCGATTTATCCCTAATGTGTTCTCTCCACTCCCCTCTCAGGGCTGCATAAACCGTTTCAATGACACAACAAAGAGTCTTAGCGACCAAGTACTTTCTACTAAAAGAACAAAATCAAGGACCATCTGCCAGACAAATGAATTAGAGACAAAATGAGGTGAAATGCCATCGGTAATTGGTGCCATCTTTCATATTACTGGATCCATATTGGGCCATTAAAGTTGCTCTTTAGCTTAGGTTTTGGTTTAACAATAAAACTTACTTTGTAAATCAACGTGAAGCCAGCTGTTGATTATAACACAGTTAACCCTAGAATATCAGAGGATCAGCTTTCATTGTATGAAAGAGTAAGTCATTTATTTTTTTCCTATTATAATCTCCTTGGTAACCACCAAAGTAGTTAAGGTTAGCTACTAAATGTTATTGTTGCTAAAGTAAAATTATCAATTTTTAAATGCAGAAAATTTTAATGATTATTATTTTGATTCAATTTGAATGGTTTAAACTATCATGAGAACTCTCTGAAGATTTTAGCATGGTAATGGATATGACAATGTTAATGTATTTGGTCTTGGCGGAATAGATCTGCTATGCTGCTGCTGCTGATGGTTACTGCTGTTGTTGTAGATTATTGCTCCTGCTGCAAAGCAAGTACAGGAACTTGCTACTGCCAATACATATGCTGATACAGAGTATTTAAAGGGATAGTTACCCCAAAAATGAAAATTAGCCCATTATTTACTCACCCTTGTCAGTCCTGTGTCTTGTGTTTTCCTCCCCCACGTGCTCCATGTCCTAGTTTCTCCCATGTCTCATTGTGTTCCTTGATTTCATGTGTTCCCTCATTAGTTCCAGGTGTGTCTCGTTATTCCCGTGATTAGTCCCATAATTTAAAAATATATAAAACGCGGTAGCGGTCGGTAACTCTGGTGTAATTTGAACGGGAGCAGGCGGTCTAACAATATCCCGTTCCTGACGTCCATTTTGAACAGCATATCTGCGCTTTATTCTTATTGATTGTACAACATTTTTATTTTCTCTGACACTTTTTTTCCTACTGTGTTGCATAAAATATTTAACAAATTTTGTGTCTTAAGATAATTCATATAAATTTAAGTCAAAGTCCATAAATTCAAGACTCTTGACAAGACAAATCAAATAACATGCAATGTTGTGCAGACTACACTTTTATTTGTCAGCCTATCTCTCTTTCTTTCAGTAGCGGAAATTTAAATGTGAGATTCTGGAAACGAGATCTAAATTTAGCGGGAACGGTCGGGT
>NW_015659918.1:316189-329025 GCF_001515625.1 Sinocyclocheilus rhinocerous | reverse complement strand
AATTTTGTGTCTTAAGATAATTCATATAAATTCAAGTCAAAGTCAATAAATTCAAGACTCTTGACAAGACGAATAAAATACACTACACTTTTATTTGTCAGCCTATCTCTCTTTCTTTCAGTAGCGGAAATTTAAATGTGAGATTCTGGAAAGGAGATCTAAATTTAGCGGGAACCGTCGGGTCGGGAAGAAAATTATTTTAAACGGACAGCGGGTGAACAAAGAGTGAATATATAGCGGGAGCGGGTGGGTGCGGAATAGAATCTTGCGGGAGCGGGACTAAAAAAACAGTCCCGCGCAGACCTCTACTTCCGTGCTCGCGCTGTGACTCAGAGAAACCCTGATTCGTCCGTCGCCTTTTCAATCATATTGCGTCTCATAACAAGCCCCGTCTCATCCTGTCACGAGCTCCCCTGCTCTTCCGCATTCATATCTGACCATAAACACAGAGAAACATCTGTACCACGAAATATCCAAATAATGAACACACGATTATGATAGAGATAATAGTTGGGTAAATGTATACTGGGATTGAAGCGATGTGGCTTGGTAAACCTTGTAAAACAGAATAAAGGCTACTAATGGCTGAATAAAAACAAAAGAATAATCATAAAGGAATAATGAGGATAATGTCTCATACCTGGCGGAGGTGTGAAAGGTTCGTCGGGTGAAAACAATAGAATCATGAATGGGGCAGTTTGCCGGGCCAGACATGAGGCGGCAGCACAAGGGAGAGCTTACAGGGGGCCATAAAGCAATTTTATTAGCCTTTTATTAGCCTTCTCTAAAAGCACACATGACATGGTCTCACAAAATGTTTAATACAATTCACAGTTTTAGAGATTATGTCCTGAAATTTGAAATGAAGCATTAGTAGACTTGTGGCTTTAGCTTCATTGTGTTTTTAAAAGCATTTACTGCAGCAACATATTTTTTTTATACATTTAAAAATATATATTTTTTAATATTTTTATTTTTGTTTTTGTTGGAGCTAATATATCTCTATTATCATAACAGTCTGAGTAATTCTGATTCTTGAACAGTAAACGTTGAAGTGTCAGCTTTGTGAACATATGTTGATTATGTATCTAGTCAGAAAGACTCATGAGCAGCAACCTTTTTATTTTGAGTATGTCATTTGTGTCTCCATGCCGAAAATGGGGGGTGACAGCGAAGGGGTTAATAAATCTATATTTGTTCTGGATTCCCTCCGTCTCCTCGCTCCTTCCTCTCCTCGCTCCAACACAGCAGCAGATCGTAACAACCCTCAAGCCATCCTAGGCGTATATGACTTCCTTCTTTCAGATGAATCCAATCGGAGTTATATTAAAAATTGACTTTGATCTTCCAAGCTGTTTAAAGGGATAGTTCACCCAAAAAAGAAAATTTGATGTTTATCTGCTTACCCTCATGGCATCCAATATGTAGTTGACTTTGTTTCTTCAGTAGAACACAAACAAAGATTTTTAACTCAAACCATTGCAGTCTGTCAGTCCTATAATGGCAGTCAATGGGTCCCATGGCTTTGAGAGTAAAAAAAAACATACACAGACAAAACCGAATTAAAACCTGGGCTTGTGACAATACATCGAGGTCTTAAGACACGAAACGATCAGTCTGTGCAAGAAACAGAACAGTATTTATATCATTTTTTACTTCTGATCTACCGCAATATCCAACTGTCCTGATCGCGTTTACAACATCCGGCGTGTAACGTCAAATAAATATGGTTGGGCAAAAAATTCCACGTTGCCTGATGATATATCAAAATCGTCTTCCATTGTGATGACCTGTCCTTGTAAATATCTTTAAATCTTCACAGTGCCAGTGAACACGTCCTCAATCTCTCTGCACTGTGTAAATAATGAGTGACGTATACGCGCGACAGATTGCTTCCGCACATGCGTCTACTATCATAGATATGTATAGATGCCCTATTCGACCGCTCCAGATACGTTGACGCGTCCTCCATTTTGGAACATACCGCGGCCCATAGGAACAGTCACTAATGAGGCATCTACTTATATATATATATATATATATATGTCTACTATGCCAGAGCACATACACGCGTCACGCGCCGGATGTTGTGAACGCGCTCAGCACAGTTGGATATTGCGGTGGATCAGAGGTAAAAAAATGATATAAATACTGTTCAGTTTCTTACACAGACCAATCATTTCGTGTCTTCAGACCTCAATGTATCGTCACGAGCCACAGGCTTTAATTTAGTTTTGTCTGTGTATGTTTTTTTTTACTCTCAAAGCCATGGGACCCATTGACTGCCATTATAGGACTGACAGACTGCAACGGTTTGAGTTAAAAATCTTCGTTTGTGTTCTACTGATGAAACAAGTCACCTACATCTTGGATGCCCTGGTGGTAAGCAGATAAACTTCAAATTTTCTTTTTTGGGTGAACTATCCCTTTAATGGCAGTCAGCAGGTGTTGCAGTTCATCAGTCCAAAAGAAGTGAAATAAAACACATCCATCCATAATAAAAAGTGCCTCACATGGCTCCGGGGGGGTGGACAAAGGCCTCCTGTAGCGAATTGATGCGTTTTTGTAAGAAAAATATCCATATTCAAAACTTAATAATCACTTTAATCTAGCTTGCGCCAACAGTTGTACACAGAAGCAGCTCCGGGAGGATGACGTAAGATGTCGGCAGCTTGGAAGATCAAAGACAATTTTTAATATAACTCCGACTGAATTTGTCTGAAAGATGAAAGTCATATACACCTAGGATGCATTGAGGGTGAGTAATTCATGGGCTAATTTTCATTTTTAGGTGAATTAACCCTTTAAGACATACTGCTGCTGCAGAAATAGCATATATAATAACCTGTAGCAAATCTTCAGGTGGAGCTGGGGAAGGTGTATGTATTCAGAGGAACTCTGAAAGTGTGCTGCAAGCTGCTCTAGTGAATGCTAACCTGCCATTTAAATGTAAAACAGTAAGCTCATTGACTGCATATGCAAAATGAACCAATCAGATTGTGGCAAGTAGTTTAACGCTGTGAATATCATCAATTTGCGTTAATGACCCATCAGCATGCGTCATCTAGAGTTTCATGACTGATCTTGGCATTTGTCAAACAGCATGTCTAATTGATTTAATTAAAATAAAAACATTAACAGTTTAATAAGTTATCAAAATTTTGACAGGGCCCTATGAAATCTGTTTTATTTTTTCACAAATTACGTTTTTCTTTCTTTCTTTCTTTCTTTCTTTATATATTTTTTTATTTTATGAAAATGTATCATCAAAACTGTGGTAGTGTAGCAGGTTTACTGTATAAATTAAAACATAGATACAAATTAATTAAATTTTTAATTATTTAATTTATTTAAATTAATGAATTTGTGTGATGTTCCATAAAACATGTTTTAATAAACTGTAGTATTATTAGTTGTAGTATTACTACTACTACTCTCTTTGTTGTTTTCCCCATAAATCAGAAACGTTGTCTCAAAATAAGCCGTTCATAAATGTACTCCAATGTGACGTCACATTTCTCATATAAGCATGCAATTTCCTTCCCAGCTTTTTACGTTCACAGACATAACCGACTGTGTTTATGTGAACTTTGTGTGTTTTTGACATAACCTAGTGTATATTTGACAGTTTAAGCTCAATAAGAAAGAAAACTTAGTTTAGTATTCACGTGTCGCGCTGTGCGAGTGTTTCAGATGTGTGCATTCAGAAAATTATATATCAGAAGTTTAAACTTATATGGTTTTAAAACGAATGCAAATAATAAACTTTCATGATGTCGAAGAACTTCAATGTCATGTGAGTCTGACTCCAATAGACATGATAATTAAAACCAAACAAATGCTTTGTTTTGGCAGAATATCCAAAGTGCAAGCTGTAAAGGCGCCGCCCTCTTCTGGAAAGGGAGTGGGGAACAGCACATCATTGGCATGTAAAGATACATGTTAAAAATTGGTCATTTTCAGCATGGTATAATAAATCATGCATGGGGTATTTTGAGCTGAAACTTCACAGACACATTCTAGGAACACCTGAGACTTATATTACATCTTGTATAGAGCAGCATATTATGTCCCTTTTAAATAAACTGCACAGTCCTACATGATTTAGAATTCCAAAAATTTGCAGAATTATGTGACATTTCACATTATACAGTAAATTCCTCCATCGCTGAAATCAGAGGGCCCTATGTTTAACACCCTCTAACACCAGAGTAATTATGCTCTGGCATGTTAACATGTTATGTAACTTAAATGTCACTGTGCTCCATCTTCACACTGGCTTTGTCACTGACTGACTAATGCTTCATGTCAAAGGTGAAGGAGAACCGCATCATATACTGTCCGTAGGTTCTTCTGAGCTTTGAGGTGAAGACCACCTGTCTTAATGAGTACAACTGACTCTGATATCCATATCCATCTTCGACACTGACAGGAAAGCATTTCCTAGGTGTGATGTTCATCTGGTGAGTGAAGGATAGTGGCCTGTAAGGGACAGCAGACTAGTGGTTACCACTAAAGTGCTGAGGGATGTGTACTCTCACCCCTGGAAGAGTCTTAATGTATGATGGAGTGAACTGAGGATGCCTGAAGTTTAAAACTGAAACTTAGGTTTTAGGAATTGGCTAGAGGTTAAAGGACTGGGTAGAGGTTAAAGGACTTACTATTGTGGGGCAAAACTTGGCCTCACATTGGAGCTAAAGCGGATAGTGCATGTGTTCTTGACACATGGAGATGTGGTGTCCAAATGAGCAATGTAGGTTTGAGTCTGAAATTATTCAAAATAATATATTATTTTTGACATTATTATAATACAATTAATTTTAATTTAATTAGTAATAATGTGCTGAAATAAATGGTGAGGAAGCTGTCTGGAATTTGTAGTTATGAGCTGCTCATAATTTTTTCTTTCTATATTTGTTTAATATTTATACTTAATACATAAATAATGTGAACAGCAGCTTTTAACTAAAAATGTTGTTACATATTATTATTATTATTATTATTGATTGATTGATTGATTGATTGATTTGCTAGAATGTTACATATGACATAAAACAATTTAGGAGAGCGTGTATGAGAGTGAATAGAATCTGTACTATGTGACTTAAGCTCTCAGTCTCACTACATCAATACCTGTTGGAAAAAAAAAATGGCTTGTTACCGGAGAACCTGCACTATTATAACAAGTGCAGAGCTATAGTCACATTACTGGAAAAAAAAAAAAGAAAGAAATACACACACACACACATATATATATATTAGAGCTGTCAAAATTAATGCGCTAATAACGCGTTAACGCAAATTCATTTTAACGGCACTAAATTTATTAACGCGCGATTAACGCAGCGAGCATTTTCTGTTTGACCCGTGGCCTAATCCGTAGTTGGAGAAATGGAGATGCAGTGTTGCCAGACCCCTTTAACTTTTATTTTTTTTATTTATTATTATAATTTTTTTTTTTCAAAAAAAGCGCCTAATGGCAAATCTTTAAGGTTTGGCCAAACCTTATTCCGTTTCTGAGACTCGCCTGTACTGCCTCGCGAGCGCGAGGTCTTGCCTTCGAAGCGCGTGTACACACCTCTTTCTCTGCTATGTTCAGCGAGCGGCAGAGAGGAGCAGCGCTTTCATTTAAAACAGATGTTATGCTGCTTCTCTAATTTTACATGAAAGTATAGCCGAAATCACAGCACAGCTAGTGTCTTTATCTTATGTGTAGCCTAGGGCTGTGCGATATGGACAAAAAAAACCTATCGCGATTTCTTGATCAATTTTATCACGATTTTGACACACACAGAAATGCTTTACAGTCATAAATGAGGTTTGGCCAAACCTTATTCCGTTTCTGAGACTCGCCTGTACTGCCTCGCGAGCGCGAGGTCTTGCCTTCGAAGCGCGTGTACACACCTCTTTCTCTGCTATGTTCAGCGAGCGGCAGAGAGGAGCAGCGCTTTCATTTAAAACAGATGTTATGCTGCTTCTCTAATTTTACATGAAAGTATAGCCGAAATCACAGCACAGCTAGTGTCTTTATCTTATGTGTAGCCTAGGGCTGTGCGATATGGACAAAAAAAACCTATCGCGATTTCTTGATCAATTTTATCACGATTTTGACACACACAGAAATGCTTTACAGTCATAAATGCATTCAGTGTGAATTTGAAACATATTTCCAAAAGAAAACCAATTACAGCTTTATCTACAGCTTTAAGCTGTAACGTGTCTCTAGAACAGACATAAGGCAAAATAATCACTAAAGGTGTAACAAAATGTCTCTCGAATAGACATATGGCAGGAAAAAAAAATCCGTGTCCAGGGATGCGAATAATGCGCTGTCACTTTAATTCAGCGCGTATAGCACAGCAGTAATAGATTCCTTGTGGAAACGATCGCAGCATGACTGCTGCAAACACACCGCTCCTGGAGCGCTCTGCTGGACCGCAATCGCATGCAGTGTGACACGTGCTCAAATCGCGATTTTATGACGATTTCGATTAATCGCACAGCCCTAGTGTAGCCTATTTGATTTAATCAGACGATGGCTCGATTTTAAATCAGGATTTTTGTGCAGATTAACGTCTTGGAAGGGAGAGCTATGTAGTCTTAATGGGTCGCGTTTGTCACTATTTTATATTCATTCCGTTGTCTGACAACAGAAACAGTAAAATATATAAATGAATCAATAAAATGTACCTGTGTTCGTTGTCCATAACATACGCCTGCCCATACCATAACCCCACCGCCACCATGGCCCACTCGACCCACAACGTTGACATCAGCAAACCGCTCACCCACACGACGCCATACACGCTGTCTGCCATCTGCCCTGTACAGTGAAAACCGGGATTCATCCGTGAAGAGAACACCTCTCCAACGTGCCAGACACCATCGAATGTGAGCATTTGCCCACTCAAGTTGCATAGGTTTCTATGTAAGTACAGGTGCTTCTGCATGTGTTGAGGCTGGGATTTAGCACATTTGAAGTGAAAGTACTTAATGAACATATTCAATATGTGGAGAGCATTCACTCAGTATCATTATCTCATTTTTTACCAAGATGGCTTTTAGAGGCTTTTGCATTGGAACTCTTTATATATATATATATATATATGAATATAATATGTGTATACATATATTAGTGTCACTACTATTAGTAAGATATACCCCAAGTAGTTCTAATTTTCTGTCTACAGTGGCATTTTTTTCTCTAGCCACCTTTTCAGCATAGATCTGGCCACAAGCAACAACACCAGTTAATAATGCTGTACTCTATATACAGACATAGGAGAATCTGGCCTGTTGTTTGCCAGCTCCTGCATAGAGTTGGGTGCTAGTAAGAGAGAGCTCAGTATATTTGTCAGATGGCATGGGCACGTGGGTTTGCTGCCCTGCAGATAGCGACCTGGGAGACCCTGATGGATCTGATTGCCATGCTTTTGGAGGACAGATGGCATGTATGGAGGTGATCTGTGCGTGTGTGTGTGTGTGTGGACTCACAACAAGGGGATTTAATTATCTCTGACCCTGATCTCGGTTAAGCAGTCTCCACGTTTTCCCCTGTCCGAGGTTGTTGGAATCCTGGGGATGACAATGTGTTCTTTGCTACTGTGATATATGTGTTGTTTCTCCTCTGTTCAATCCCAGAGTATTTATGGAGGCCCGTTTTTGCCTCTGTTCTTCCCTGCAGCTTCTGGTCAAAGGCAAATTCACGTTTCATCAGACATGAAAATGAAAAAAATATATCCCTCACATGTGTTTTGGAAAATCAGCCTTCACTTCAGAGTTTCATCTGTGGCGCTCTTGACTCAGAAATGCAGATGAAACTCGAGTAAAAGGTTTTGATCAGAATTCACATTCCTGCTTTGGGACAACATGAAGTGCAGGCCATGTTTTATTTATGTGCGGGATGAGGAATCAGACTTGTGTCTGGGTTTCTGACCCATCCTGTGACAAGCGATGAAAGGAGTTATTCTGAACTGCCTAATAGAGAAATATTCTAGAGAGAAATGTATAGCTCAAACATACACTACATCCTCCTTAACTTTCTGTCAGTGTCACATGTCTGTCTTCAGCTGAGCTGTCATTGTCCACCCATTAAACACTGGTGCCCTTCATATGAGTGACCTGTCACTCTGAATACCCACCAGACACAGCTTTGATTCCTGTGACAGTTTAACCATACATCAGAGCAGGAGAGACCTTCATGAGCAGAGAGTGTCTGGACTCCATCACCCAAAGGGCCCCTCATCAGTCTCCCACTCACTGCTGATCCTTGTCCAGTCAAACTGAGTAGACTGGACACCTGTCTTAATATGAAGTATGAGACAGATAGAAAGAAGGCTAAAGATGATAGGTAGGGGCCTACGGGTATGGATATGCTGTCCAACAGAAGAAGATGAAAAAAAAAAAGCATAGAGAATGAGGGAGATAAAATAGGTGGACAGGAAAGTTTTAAAGAAAAGTTCACCGCAAAATTCAAATTCAAGTGTTGCAAAACCCTTATGACTTTGTTTCCTCTTAATTGTTTTTGGCCATACAAATTAAGTCAATGGTGCTCAAAATATCATTGGACACCACTGACAATAATTATAAATGATGCTAGGTAGGATGAGCTGTTAGCTAGGTTGATGCTGGTTTGAACTCTTGAATCCAGAGTGGTGAGAGTAGGACCAGTTATATCGGTGCCGTGACCCGGATGGGAGTATGATTTAGAATTGAGTGCAACCGAGATCAACTAGGAAGAGCTGTTCTAGTGAACCTCATTCACTTGATCTTTAGTGTCTGTTTTAGCTCTGCCGTCTGCCATGCTGGTTGATGCAGGTTCGAATGAACCCCACTTGGATTGATGTGCGTAGCACCGATTGCATTGGTGCTGTGACCCAGATGGAAGTGCAGTTTAGGGAGGTGAGTGTGATGGAGTCCAGCTAGAAAGCGACACTTTTAGCATCCCTGTCAGCACACCCATGTCGGTTGATGCTAGTTCAAATCCCTCTTGAAACAGTTTAAGTAGGAACAGTTACCATGACTCGGATGATAGTGAGGTTTATGCAGGTGAGTGTAACGGAGGCAGGCTAGGAAGAGCTGTGCAGGTTAACCTCACTTCACCGGCCTGAAAAGGTGCACTAGACTCTGAAACCAGAGGCTGCAACATCCTTGGTAGTTCTTCCGCCTCCCATGCCGTTTTACGCTGGTTCAAATCCCCCTTGGAGTGGTGCAAGTAGGACTAGTTATATTGATAAAATACTCTAAATATCTGATTTTATGTTCCACAGAAGTATGAAAGTCATGACCATTTTGAAGGTCATTGAGGATGAATAAATGATGACAGAATTTTCTTTGTGAGTGAACTCTTTAAGTATAATGAAAATGAAAGGGATGATTTCAGTCATATGCAGACCCTGATAAGGGCATTTATTCTGTACTAAAGAATGTTCATAGGAAATACTATATGCAAAAGATTTCACCAAATGTGCTCTGCATTTATTGATTTAGTATTGAATGAATTTGCATGCCACAGTTCCCAATATTGTAGGTCTGTTCTAAATGCTACTGTAGGTGCTTGAGGAGGCAGTAGGAGATCTAGAACTAGGCAACATTGTTCCACCTCTGTGATTAGGACACCCTGAATTGACTCTTAAAATGCCAAAACCTAATTTACCTAGAAAGGTTCTTTATTTATTTATTTACTTACTTACTTACTATTTATTTTCATTCAGAGACTGCATATTTCAGTTTGACTTCACTACAATTTTTGAAAGAAATTAATACTTTTATTCATCAAGGATGCATTAAAAGATTTCAAATAAATGCTCTTCTTCATACTTTCTGATCATCATAGAATCCTGAAAATAATGACTGTATTGACTGTAAAGATGGTTTCCGTACCTCATTAAGCAGCACAACCATTTTCAACTGTGATACTGTGATGATAATAATAAAATATTTCTTGAGTACTAAATCAGCATATTAAGGATCATGTAACACTGAAGACTATAGAGAAATGGTTGCTAAAAATTCAGCTTTGCCATGATGGGATTTATTTTTATTATTATTATTATTGTTATTATTATTATTATTATTATTATACATTTATATAGTTATTATACTTTTTTCAATTATACATTTTATATATTTTAAGATATTAAAGATAGAAAACAGTTAATTCAAACTGTAATGATATTTCACAGGAGTATTTCTTTGATGTAGTTTTGATCAAATAAATGCAACCTTGAAGTATATAACATTTTTTATTTCTTTTAAAAGCCAACTCTTACTGATCTCAGACTATAGGACAATGACGTGCATCTTGTTTATGCTATAAAACAAAGGACAGTGGAGTTTCAACAGGCATGCACACACACATGCATCCTTGAGATGTTTTGAGTATGAGAATAACCAGTGTGAGAAAATAGAGTAAAACAAAAAAAGTATGTTAAGAATATATCATGGTCCAGAAAAAGACATCATCCATCAAAATATCTCTATTTGACAATGGCAGAATGGCAGGAAGTGGAGCAGAAAGAGGACTCCATCAATTACCGCTGAGGTTTTTGCTGATAGATGGGGAATATTTTGTCCTTTACAACATCATTCCCCTGAAGCTTATCCTGATTTTACACAATGCTGCCAGGACTTAGTCTAATAGAGTCATATATTAAAGACTTACTTATTTGTGCCTCGGGGGCTAAATATAAAAAACCTACCCGCGAGGGGTAAAGATTCAACATCTTGCAGTGGCTAATTTTATAACCGTCTATGGAAATTAATTCATAAATTTATGAATCCAATTACATTTACACCGCAAATTAGTCGAACTGAGTGCAGTCTGAGGTCTATCCACCACTTAACTCAGATGTTCACTCTCTCTCTCCCAAACACACACACACACACACACAAACACATAAACTTCCTCCTGAACTTGCATGAGAACTTATTAAGAGTTATGCACTGTACTTTCCCTTAGCTTTAGGGCTATTTTTTTTTACCATAGGATACTGCAAGCCTTGCAGTCCTTCTCTTAGGGGTGTCAACTAGATTCGAATTACCTCGGCAGAATTAAATGAACTTACGCTAATGGATCATGGGAGGCATAGCCTGACTCCAAGGATGTGTAACCAATTGCACTCTTCACGGTTCAGAGGGACTAGAGGAGCTGGAGGACTCACTTCACACCAGACCTTCTGTATGTATTACCTCACTATATCCTTTTAAACCAAATGACACTTGAGTGGGTCTGTGAGGATTTTACTCAAAAAGAAAGAGAGAAATGGAGACACATATGTCATGCCCTGCATGGGGAAGGGCACTACAGTTCCTTGCTGTCTGTAGTTTTTCTCTCCTCTGAAATGACTGGGATCTGACTGTGTGTATGACTATATACTTAACCCTCTAAGGTAGATATTGTAGCCACATGGTATGAACGCATATCATGTTCCTTCGCTTTCTAGGAATTCGAGAAAAAAAAAAAAAAAAAATACATAAACAAATAAATTGATTGAATTTCTAGAAGGGCATACTACAAATAAAAAATAACCTCACAATATGCTGTTTTTAAGCCACGTCGTGTTTATTTTTTTTCCCTACATGTTTTCCTACAGTTATTTTTTTGAAAGAAGACACATGTTCAACTGGGTATATGCATAGGACATTCATGATATTATATATTTTATGTGTTCGGAAGAAATGCTTTTTCATCATCAATCAATCAATCAATCAATCAATCAATCTCTGCATTGCTCCTTTTTATTACATCTATTGTTGACCCTTTGACAAATTGCTTTGTTCCTCTTTGTCACTTTGGAAAACAACAACAACAACAACAACTGCTTTGTTCCTCTTTGTCACTTTGGAAAGAAAAAAAAAAACTTCCAAAATACATAAATGTACATTTCTATGAAAAAGCCAAAAGTAAAAGTTACCCATTGGCTCAAGAAGTAACAATGAAATAGGTTTTTAAGAATATTAAGAGATAAATGATAATGGTTCACTTAGTTTGGGTTTGTGGGAGTTCCAATGTGTATAAATGTATCATTTCAAAGGAGAAATTGTGTTTAATCAGAAGAGAAATTTGAACTTGGTGAGACAATATACTTTCTACTTTTGATACTGGAGCTTTTAATGTCAAATACTACTACTACTACTACTAATAAAATACATTAAAAAAGGATAATTGCATAATTCCTCATGCAACATTTCCTGGAATTCTGAGAGTTCAGCACACAGTGGAAAGATTGAGGGAAAGATGGACTGTAAGAGGCAGGAGTCCTTTCTTATATGGCCCTTGGATGTCTTCAGGAGAGCTCTCACCCAAGTGTACTCATGCAGTTCACTATATAATGTCAGGCTTTACGATGAATAATGTAATTTGATCAGTGAAGCGGGCTTTTGAGGCACTACTTAATTGTATATCTCTTTCTCTATACATATTTAAGGAATATATACAGTGGAGTCAAAAAGTCTGAGACCACACTAAAAACCAGGGATTCCAGGTCTAATTTAAACCTGGAAATTAACAGAATGTTTTAGTATGAAATACACAGAAGCAATGCAAAATGAATAAGAAAAAAAAAACTTTGTTTTCTTAATGACTGATGAAATAAGCACATTTGTGAAACTGACCATGAGCGAAAGGTTAGATGTTTTGCTTCCATTGAAACAAGAAAATCAAGAAAAAGCTAATCATTTTGGAAAGTACTAAAGCAAAGCATACACAAATTCATGTCCATTTTTTACTCAAATGATGATGCTCATAATATAATTTGCAGGGCCGCATTAAGACCTTACTGGGCTAATTGTGGGTTGCTATGACTTACTGCAGGGCCACATATTACAAATATTAT
>NW_015659918.1:311107-312265 GCF_001515625.1 Sinocyclocheilus rhinocerous | reverse complement strand
AAAAAATACTAGCCTAAGTAAAAACAAGCTTATACTTAAGACAAGTAAACAGTCACAAATTACAAAAAATAGACCTATTTGAAACACTTAAAGCACTGAATAAGAGAGTATATTGTATAAAATAAATGTACAAATAAACTGAATAGGCTTAACTGTATAAATTCAATATACATGAATTCTTATTTATTTTACAAAAGTGATTCGGTCAAGGACAGTGAGTGATTTTCTTTCTAATGTTTGATTAACATTATTGACATAAATTTTAACAGCATCTAAATTAGGCTGCTTTAGAGGAATAGCTCACCCACAGTTGCTGGGCCCCCATGACTTCCATAGTATGAAAAACAAAATACAATACTGGAGTCAATGGGGACCAGAAACTTTCTAGTTACAAACATTCTTCAAAATATCTTATTTTATGTTGAGGAGAACAAAGAAATTCATACAGGTTTAGAACAACTTGAGGCTGAATAAATGATGACAGTATTTAATTGACACATAACTGTGCATTTGAACGTTTAAGCACAAGGCGCGAACAATAACTCAAGTTTAGACTGGCGCTGTGCGAGCAGGTGCGCGCCACGCGAATCAGGCCGTAACCGTCTTAATGCGGGCATTTGCCAAAATGAATTTTGCCCCACTGCTTAATGTCCCTGAACAGTTAAATTTGTTTTTAAAACACACTGCTTAAAATGCGTTTAAATGAAAAGCTTAATCTACATCATGCCACACAAAAAACGAATGATATATTTCTACCGGTTTATCTCTCAACCCATAAGCGAATATACTTTGTTCAAACACAAAAAGCAATATACATCGATCAAGTTGTTAACTTGTTAATCAAACCAACCTAAAATCTGTGTGGACGATGCCGCTGTGATTTTATCTGCTCCTATGTGCCCGGTCCACTTGCTGTTTCGCAACTTCCACTCCATCATCAGCCTTAGTGGGGATTTTACTGACTAATTCATGTTTTCCCCTCTCTCCTCATTTTTTTTTTTAGAATAGTCCCTCTCTCATTTTCTTTTTACTTTACATTTTTACTTATCGAAGATTGTTCTTTGCATGACCATTTCCAGATAATGCCAGAACGAAGTAAAGAGAGGTGAATGCGATCACCTGATTGATACGTGGTGCAGGGGTCGTTCAAAAGTAAAA
>NW_015659918.1:308095-308551 GCF_001515625.1 Sinocyclocheilus rhinocerous | reverse complement strand
GAAACTTTCTAGTTACGAACATTCTTCAAAATATCTTCTTTTATGTTGAGGAGAACAAAGAAATTCATACAGGTTTAGAACAACTTGAGGTGATGACAGTGATGACAGTATTTTCATTTTTGGGTGAACTATCCCTTTAAAATCTCATCATATTAGGATCCTACTACTACTCTACCGGGGTGGCACGGGGTGGCAACTGCCACCCTAAGAAAATGCTGAAAACCCCACCTGCTACCCCAGAATTATCACAGAATTGGAGTCAATGGGGACCAGAAACTTTCTAGTTACGAACATTCTTCAAAATATTTTCTTTTATGTTGAGGAGAACAAAGAAATTCATACAGGTTTAGAACAACAACTGCTTAATGTCCCTGAATTGTTTTTAATGTTTTTAAACCACAATGCTTAAAATGCTATTAAATGAAAAGTTTAACCTACATCATGCCGATTGATATA
>NW_015659918.1:305970-307840 GCF_001515625.1 Sinocyclocheilus rhinocerous | reverse complement strand
TAGCCCCTCCCTCATTTTCTTTTAGAATAGTTTACATTTTTACTTATCGAAGATTGTTCTTTGCATGACCATTTCCAGATAATGCCAGAACGAAGTAAAGAGAGGTGAATGCGATCACCTGATTGATACGTGGTGCACGGGTCGTTCAAAAGTAAAAATATAGAATAAATGCATTTGATTGGTAAACCAAATTCAAACGTGACATTTTAATCTCTAAAGGTAATGCATGGAATATATGGAAAAGTTCTACTAAATAATAGAGCTAATAAGTGAGGGGCGGGGCTTTGGCAATCGGCGCTACCAATGACCAGTCAATCTACTCCACAGCCAATCACGGGCCCCCTCCTTGTCCGGGCCCCGGGGCTTCAGCCCCGCCTAGCCCAATGGTTAATGCGGCCATGATAATTTGTAATGAAATTATATTAATGTAGAAACAAGCAAAACAGAAGCATTTTCAATGGTTGTCTTGGACTTTTCGACCCCTGCATCTCTCTCTCTCTACATTTTTACACTTTATTGATCTGTATTGAGTTGTAACTTGATACGTATTACTTGAGTTTATGTAATTGTAAGTAGGAGATTTGTTGTAAATAAAAGCCTTTGCAAATTCTCTCTCTCTCTCTCTTTCTCTCTCCACAAAATAGCTGAAGTTGTTAAGTTAAAGAATTGAAGCTTTATTTTTTACAGCAGACGGACAGCAGCACTGATGGTAGAAAAATACACTTTCTCAACAGCATAATTCTCACTAAATAAAGAACAGATGGCGCTTTCGCCACACATCAGACAGACTCCCTGATAATTACACATGCTCATTTTAATCACTGTGCTTCTGCATTTCATGCAATAGGTGTTCTGGAGCACTATTTTCTGTTGCTCCACTTAACTGACACTTATATCTTCATAAAACCAATAATTTTTGTTTGCATTAGTTTTAATTCAGGGAAAGTACAGTGCATAACTCTTATACTTTCACAGTTACATTTTAGATGCTGATTAGAAAATTATGTAGACAAATTGTGGACAAATCTGACTAGAAATATCATCTCTATGGAAGCTTTTTTTCCACCACAGGATAAAAAAAAATAAAGATAACTTTTTTTCAGAATTGCGAGATATAAAGTAATAATTGCAATAGGTAAACTCGCAATTGAGAGATATAAACTGATAATTGTGAGAGAAAAAAAGTCAGAATTGTGAGATAAAAAGTCGCAGTTGCTTTTCCATAGTCACGATAGACTCATAAAGATGTTGGTCCAGATTGTCGTAGTTGTGAAAGAGCGTTGTGACAGAGTGACTCAATCGCAACTGAGTCAGGGAAGATGGTGCGCTGTAACACTGAAATGTAAATAACAAACAGGAAGGCTCAGAAACACTTACGGCTAGACAATTAACATAAGTGGCACAATTCTTTATGAAACAAGCCACAGGAACAGTATAACTAGTGCTTTTATTTCTTCCAAAAATATCTGAATTTCTCATTTGAGACTGAGAGTCACAAATTATCTAAATCATGCAGTCTGCAAGCGTATCATCAGAATATGAACTCAGGCTGACAGCACAGTTCTACATTAAGTCCAAAGTGTCAGACGGAATCCTGTTGTTCACTCAGAGCCAGTGGCGTAAACCATTTGATTAAAAATGTTATATAAACATTCACCAAATAGTGTGCCAGATTGCAGTTTATGTCATCTCAATGAGAGTGAAGTACGTAAAAAAAGAAAAGAAAAAAAAACGGATTGAGTATTGGTCAGACTCCTATTTTAACTATGGCATATGGGGTGTGAACAGTAAAGGCCCTTTCACACGGTACGCGGCAGTCGCGAGTGTCTAGTTCATTCTCAATGGGAGACATGCGGAAAGCGGCAAAACG
>NW_015659918.1:303161-305936 GCF_001515625.1 Sinocyclocheilus rhinocerous | reverse complement strand
AAAAATATTTTATCTTTTTGTGAGCGGCAGCAGCAGCCGCGTCGGTTTCAACCAATCAGTGAACATTTAACTGAACTGCCTTTTGAAAACATAGAGGAGAAGATTGTTTTAAGTGTAATAGATTTCCCAGAACTGTATGACCTATCTAAAATCTCATACAGAGACATAAATAACATTATATTTCATTCAATCGCTACCTCACAGGTATGCTCTTTAGGCAAATCATCAAAAACAACTTCACTTGTGCCAAACGAAAAAAAAAGGTTAATAATGACAACAATTAATGGCAGAATGACACAAACACAAATTTACGTTATGTTTTATTTAGTTTTTAGTAAATATAAAGGTGATGTTGACAATTGTAGCTATGGCAACGTCCACTCCGAGACCGCAACACGACCACTGCCTCGACTGCACAAAACGCTTCCACTACAAAAAAAAGCGGCAGCCGCGCGGCGATTCCACCGCTTGCCGCGTGTGTGCACTTTACCTTCAGCTAACGTAGCACGGACGTGCCGGACGATGGAGTCTCCGATGATCACAGCGTCGCTTTCCGTCTCGCGGAGGGGAGCGAAGTGGTTCCGGGTGGAGATCTCGAAGACCGGAGGCGGCGGGGGGGGAGAGGTCGTCGCCCGGGGCCTGGCTCGTGTCTTCCGCTGCGGCTGCACCCAGGGTCCGTGGTGTCCTGGGCGCCGGAGTGAAGGACATCTGGGAAGATCGCGTCCTGGGTGCACCGGGCCTGTGCAGAGAAACACACGGAGTAGAGGTGGTGGGAGAATTAGCAGCGCGCTGTATACTTACCTCGGACTTGTGAGCGTCAGCCTGGGATGTTTCCAGCTCGAGCTGCACCGAATGCAGCTCGAACGTGTCCTCACCTGCCCTCAAAGGTAGACACACATCCGCCATTAAAGCAAGTAACAGTGAGTAAAACAATGGTAATGTGTGTGAATAGAGTATTTGTAATGTAAGCGAGGTTAGCGGCAACCACGCTGGCGATGCTAGCGGGCTATTTGCTAATAGCGGACTCGGGAAATCAAAATAAAACTAGTGATAACAAGGCGCTCTGATTGTGAAAGGGCCTTAACACAGCTGTTATTGTACAACCAACATGTTAACACATGCAGCTTTCACTTGATGCAAAAATTGAATGCAATCCAAAGCTGTAAATAGTGGTTTGCTTTGGTAAATAATCCCACTGAGGTATCTAATGACCATTTCTTCAAGCAGTGATGATATTAGGTGTATCATTTATGGAAATGGATTTAAGGGTAACCCACTCTTAAATCATGATATTTGCGGTTGGAGCATTTCAAAGGTCTGTTTAATGATTCTCTTGGCCGATTAATTTGTTTTGTTTGTTTGTTTGTTTGTCTTTCAAGTTTTGAGAAGACTAAAATCTTCACATGAGCTGTAAAAAAACAAGTATAGATTTGATGTAATGTAATGTGTGTATATATATATATATATATATATATATGATGAGTTACAATGCAAAAGTCTCTAAAAGCCATCTTGGTCAAAAGTGAGATAATGATACTGAGTGAATGCTCTCTACACATAGTATATATTCATCAAGTACTTTCACTTAAAATGCGCTAAAATCCCAGCCTCAACCTATTCAGAAGTACCTGCACTTACATAGACACCTATACGTAGTAGCCAGAAAGAAATGCTAATTTTAAAGAAAAACGTCAGATGCACTTAGAGGCTTTTGCATCTGAACACTTCACACACACACACACACACACACACACACATATATATATACACTCACCGGCCACTTTATTAGGTACACCTGTTCAATTGCTTGGTAACACAAATTGCTAATCAGCCAATCACGCTATCATGTCAACATGGACCTCTCTCTCTGAGGAATGTTTCCAACACCTTGTTGAATCTATGCCACGAATAATTAAGGCAGTTTTGAAGGCAAAAGGGGGTCCAACCCGGTACTAGCAAGGTGTACCTAATAAAGTGGCCAGTGAGTGTATATATATATGTGTGTGTGTGTGTGTGGCAGACAGGCATAAAAAGAAGGGCTTTGTTTACTTGTTAAGGCTTGACATATGCAGATAAAGAAACTAAGCTGCAACGTCAAACAAACCCTTTAAGCACTGCTTTATCAAACAGACAGAAAAATAATGTATTTTAAGGCCAAGTGTTTATTGCTTTGTTTGCTTGATACTCCACATGAACAAAAATAAATAAATACAAGACATGATTTATTCATGTGCATCTGTGCACATTGATGCACATCCATTGAAAATATTTACATTTTTATATTTATGTAAGGCGCAACATGGATCTCATAGTAACTCATTGTTGTTAGTGATTTTGTAACAATCCTCTATCAAAATTAAAATGTGTGTATCATCTATCTTTCTATCTATCTATCTATCTATCTATCTATTATCTATCTATCTGGCCTAATGTAAAAAGGCCCAATGTTTTGTTTTTAACATAAAACATTGAATACTGATATTTGAAATAATTTAAAACATGAAAATAATAGTCGCAATGTAAAATTAAAACCGCCAGTACGTGACAGCAAGTGACTGTTAATCAGTGAGCCATTGAGATTCAACCAATTCATTCAAACGGCTGATTCATTCAGGAACAAAGCATTTGACTGTCTTAATGAGTGAATCACTGAATCATTTCTTCAACCGATTCGTTCAAAAAGCTGATTCATTTAATAAGTAAACACCGTCCATTGCTCAGATACGCAAAACAGTGATGTGATCTTTGTTTGGAACTATTTTCGTTGGCAAAATT
>NW_015659918.1:277530-302883 GCF_001515625.1 Sinocyclocheilus rhinocerous | reverse complement strand
AATGATAAATGTGTTCATGCTGATATCTGCAGAAAAACGGTACTCTTTGTGTGATATAGATTAAGTTAACTATATTAAATTATATAAATATAAAAAGCATACAGAAGCATTTTTGCCGTCTACAATTTAGAATGCCTGGAATTGTGAGTTTTAATAGACTAATCAACGTGTGTGCACTCTGTGTGTGATTTGGTGATATACTTGATAATGTCAGATCGCACATCATTACAACAACACTTACCATATTATCGCAGACGATGCTGTATCACACACCCCAGACTCGAATTGAGTGGAAAATTAATCATCCGCAGTTGTGCGAGCACTTGTTTGCACGTGAGTAAAGGTGTTTTTTAGGAGTCTAACTTGCAGACACCAGACCACTCTATCTATCTATCTATCTATCTATCTAGTGTTGTAGTAGAATTCCATTTACAAACATGTCTATGAGCATATGATCATGTAAGTAAGCAGATGCTTGTATCCAGGGTGACTTAGAGTTCACTTATTTTAGAGTCTGTCCCTGCTGGGCTCAGCCATGTTTGTTCTGGTTTCTTCCGGTTGCCAGTCTCCGCTTTTTTTTCTTCTTCTTCTTCTTCTTTCTTTCTTTTTTTTTTTAAAGCAATAATTATCCCAGAATAAATTTGTATGGATGTATCATCTCAAATGGAGATTGAGGTCTAGTGTGAATGCAGTGATTGGAGTTGATGGACTGAGGTTAACTTCCCATCAGCCCTAATGGCGGTCATTATAACCACCGGCACCTGTACCAAAGAGATGCCATACCAGACTTCATTACCGCTCTTTTGTCATTCTGAAACAAAATAAATTGACCAATAATGTCTTAAATACAATTCTTAGTTTTGTGTATGTGCGTGACCTGACCTCAGTTGAGCTAATCCAGAATGTTTCTCTCACGTCTCCTTCTTTGAAAATTAACATTTCATCTGAGAGCCAAAGGGATTATCTTCCTGACAGTGAGCACAATTAGACACTATTACCATCAGCCTGTCATCAAACGACTTTCTTTTCCTTTATTCTTTCTTTCTCTTGCAGCTTTTGCATATTTTGATTAAAAAAACATTAGTTAATGATTGCTGAATATACGTATTAAAGACAAAAGGAGGATTTGGCACTAAAGACAAGTTTTGATGAATGTGGCTGTTAATATGCAGTTATAAAATTAGAGTGTGTCATCGCAAAGAAATTAAATCAATATGTATGTTTTTTCCCTCACGACTATTCACTTGGATGTGACATATTTATTACTATCAATACCAAGACTGAAAGGATTCCAGTCAGTTTCTAGCGGGTTTAAGTGTGTCCTGACTGAAGCTTTCTTTATGAAACTAATTGATAGATCTTCTAGAAGTACCAGGCCATTGGCAAGTCACAAAGTACAGAGTCGTTGCATATTTCAGAAACTTTTCAATAAACGTTTGAAACACATTTACTTACTCTCGTGTCGTTCCAAACTTGTATGACTTTCTTCTGTAGGACGTAAACTATTTTTTTTTTAAGAAGAATCTTGGTAACCAAACAGTTTAAGTTCCCAATAATTTCCATTGGAAGGACAAAATACAATGAAGTCAATGGAAAGCACTGGTTACCAGTTTGCCCAAAATAACTCACATCTTCATTTAATCTTCTTTTGTGTTCCACAGAAGAAAGAAAGTCATACAGTCATGTGCCGTCTAGAAGTGTTGAATGGAAGTTAATGGTAACTAGGGACTGTTAAATTAATGGTGCTTTTATGGTGATGATTGCCATTTTTGGAGCATATTTGTATGACTTTGTATGACTGACTTTCTTATTTAGCATGTCAAAGATTTTTGAAGAATGTTGATAGCCAAACAGTTTCAGTTCCCATTGACTTCCTTTGGAAGGACAAAATACAATGCAAGTCAATGGGAACAGAAACTGTTTGGTTACCAACAATTATCAAAATTCAAATGACACTTCATTGACTATTCTTTTGGGTTACACAGAAGAAAGAAAGTCATACAGGTTTGGAACAACATGATGGTGAGTAAACAATGGCAATTTTCATTTTTTTCAGTGCACTATCCCTTTAAAATCTCCTTGTGCATTCTACAGAATAAATAAATTAACCTTCCATCCTGAAAAAAAAAAAAACATTAAAAATTATTTATTATTATTATTATTATTTTTTACTGCTCTTTTCAACTAAACTGCCCTGTAATGATTTTTAGGTTCCCTGTTTAGTTTACCGCTCCCCTAGAAGTCATAACTGTCATCATAAACTTGCTAGTTTATAATTTTGCTGCTCAATCCGCAGTGGTGACATCAGTGTGAGCACCCTTTCCTTCCATACATCCTGCTGAGGTGTGTTAGGGGTACAGTTGGAAGTGTTTTAGCGACAGCAGCTAGCTGTGAGCCTGACAAGATCCTTTTGTCACTGTCGCTCAGCCTTCTGATATTTCCATTGGATTTTTGGAGGGGTGACCTACATTTTTGTGTGTGGCTCTCACTGGCTTCACCATTTAATACAGCAAAGGATTAGTGAGGGTCTTACTTTGAACAACATACCGGGAACTGCATCAATCCTTGTTGAATGATCCGGAGTGTCTAGCCAAACACTAATACAAATATATATAAAATATATATATATATATATATATTTTATACAACAGTTCGTTCTGTTCTCAAATCTGATTGGTTGAGAACCGTGAGATTTTGTACTGGTATCGCTACAGGAACGCCCTTTCCCAATTTTGTATCACTCCGCTTGTTCTAGCCGGGTCTATATATATATATATATATATATATATATATACACTGTATATGCAATATTTAACTACTTATTGAGACTACTTATTAACAATAGAAAGAAAAAAAAAATTCCACTCCTTTTTCCGAACTAGCGTATTGTGTTTTAAATTATGGGAGGTTTGGGTAAGTTCACAAAGGCTGAAACAAATTATTTCAAATCATATGGTTACACTTCAAGTAATGCTTATTCATCAGTTTGACTGAATGAGCTGTACATTTTCCTTCATGTTCTATCTTCAGAAGTCTTTTCAGCACTGAAAGACAACATATACTTCGCATTTTTGGTCTGCTCTCTCTTGATTCAATTTACGATATATCCTCTGAATAATTCTCTGGAATGCTGGAATCTCTAATTTTTCTCCCCAAATCCTGAAGTCTCTTTCCAGGTTTGTTTTCACACTGATGCTTTAAAATGTAATTGCTATGTAATATAGACACATATTACTACAATGATATCAGACGTCTGTAATATTTATGTAGAAATAATCTAGCTTTAGGGGTTATTCATGGTATGTTGAAATAATGTATTAATGATTTTATACGTGTTAATTTCCTTTTAATGTTGGATGGTTGAAGGGTGAGTAGAATAATGTCACCTCATTGTACCCAGTTTTTGAAAGTTTATTATTGCGTTCATAGAGCAAACCTTTTGCTGATTGTTTACAATTTAACGGAAGTTAGTTCCATATTTAGCACAAAGTGTTATTAATTTTCTTGTCTGAGTAGATGAAAGATTTTTAAATAGTTTTTAAATTAAAGCATATACGTTTTCAATTTCAAATTTAAACAAACATGTTCAAATAGTCATTTCAAATTCACATTTCCCTTAACCCCAAATAATTGCTGTCAAAGATACTTTTCCGAGCCCTTTCACATACCATTTTTGCAGGTTAGATTCAATAAATTATCATTTTAGACTATGTTTTGAATTGTGAAAGTTACAGTATCAACATTTATTTCAAAAGTTTAAAGGAAATGTAATTATTTATGTTGTAATTAATGTGTGTCCTTTTTTGTATTGATTCAGTCTAGAGATTGAATGCCCTCACTTATACAGCCATTATAAAGTCTATGCAAAGAGTCAGGCATAGAAGTGGTTTTGAGGAATGCCTTGTGAATGGACTGTTGTGAAACCAGGTTCATAAATAGCAGACACACAATAGTGGACAAGGTGAAATATGCACCAGGTGTGCCTCAACACACTGCCAGCAACATTCCATTTTGTTGGCAAGTGCACTCCAATCATGAGACTAGATGAGGCTTGATGAATGATGAATGTTTTGAGAAAGGATTCTTTACAATCTGTATGCATATATTCCAATACCTTCTAAAAGTACATTTGCATAAAGTTTTCAGTAAGATGTACTCGCAGAATTCCTTGATTTCTTTTCCCACTTTGTCACGATGATGTTCTGTATGTGACCATGGCCTTGGGTTATCCAGTTGAGCTACAGTACTGATGCTGTCCTTGGCTTTGTAATCCCTCTCCCACAGCAAGCCCCTTTTGTGTAGGCATGACCAACTGGATATGTCCCTCTATCAAAAAGCCACAGTGGCTAGCCCTACTTCCCTTGCTTCTCATCCTATTTGTCCAGTGCTGTCTGGGACCAGCCCCTAAGCAGTTGTACGAGGAAAGTGCCTTTGCCATAGGCCAGAATCGGAAATCCAAGACCGGGCAAAGGAACGGAATTGACACCCCTGAGGCTTTTCCGGATCTTGCTAATGGGTTTAAGACAGTTGGCTAATTTGTCAACCTGTTTGTGATTTTGTGCACATTGACAAGTCGGTTAAAGTTTGGCATGCTCACCGTAAGCCGATCAGAGCAATGGGGTTTATTTTAAAGTCTTTTAGGAAATATCTGTTGCTGTATGTTGTCACTCGATGTAGTGTCTCCTCAAATAAGAAGTGATTTTGTCAAACAATGCCTAAAGGCAAATCACCATTTAATAAGGGACTGCCCTCCTTTTGCAATCCAAATGTTAATTTTGATTAGAATCTAGCTTTTATCCAGACTGAGACCTCCGCAAAAGATGCCATCAAGCCATAATTTTCATGTCATTTGAGTGACTTACACTTAACCCAATGGAAATTATGAGCACCTCCACATTCAACTTTGAATGAGTAGCTAAATTGCATCAATTAACATGGAAGTAACCTCAGCCTTTTCCATAAAGATGGTCGAATAACCCTATTAGAGTCTAAAATGCAACCTTGAACTATCCTCTGTGCCTTAACAGCATGTCTCTTGCACCAGAAGTGGTGCCTTTTTGATTCTTTCTTCACAATGATGACTTTAGTGAAAGCATTAGTGGGATAGATTGGGTCCAGAGGTAAATAATGAGAAGGTTTTGAGGGCAGCCATTAGTGCCCCTAACATGAAGTAACCGAGGCATTCCATTAAGGGTCTCTTTTTAGAATTCTGTGCTCGGCCTATTCAGATGTCAAGTGCAGTGATTCTTTTGTGTACATGTGTTTGTGAGTGGGAGGGAAGGTGTGTCAAGCAAAAGACAATTAGAATGAAAACAAGTTTTAATCAAATGGCCCACAGATGTCTATGAGAAATAAAAGGGTTGTGAAGAAGAAGAAGAAGAAAAAAACGCAATTTAAATATTTATATAATGAATGTCAATAAGCAATGGTTTACTTGAAATAAATGACTTTAAACGCTTTCTGAGATTTATTTTATAAACATCTGTTTGTGTGTGTGTGTTTTACTAGGGTTCCTGAGTACAGGTGACCAGGCAGCCAAAGGGAATTATGGGCTGTTGGACCAGATCCAAGCACTCCGGTGGATCAAAGAGAATATCCAGGCTTTCAAAGGCGACCCGAAAAGGGTGACTATATTTGGATCAGGAGCTGGGGCGTCCTGTGTAAGCTTGCTGACCCTGTCACACTATTCAGAAGGTAAAAATAATTTTGTAATAGACAGTTTGACATAGAACATAATTACAATTGCAATTGAGCGATAACTCGGAATTCAGAAAACTAACGTCCCAGTTGTTGGCTATAACGTCACAATTCTGAGACATTAAGACTGTTTTCAACCTGGCTCGTTTGGAGCATTTGTTTCGGAACCTGGTGCGTTTTTCCCTTAATTTGTTTAATTTAGGCATACATGAAAATTACATTTGAATTCATAATCAATACGCCCCCTTTTTTATCTGAAAATACCATCTAATTGCTCTTTGCGAAACAGGTGCAATGAAGCACTGCTGTAAGCCTGCTAAGTTGTTGTCCCGCTACGAGACCTACGAGAAAAATGTGACATGAATTAATACATTTTGGTCCATTTACAAATGCTGCCCTGTGTGTGTGTGTATATACAGTGGGTACGGAAAGTATTCAGACCCCCTTAAATTTTTCACTCTTTGTTATATTGCAGCCATTTGCTAAAATCATTTAAGTTAATTTTTTTTCCTCATTAATGTACACACAGCACCCCATATTGACAGAAAAACACAGAATTGTTGACATTTTTGCAGATTTATTAAAAAAGAAAAACTGAAATATCACATGGTCCTAAATATTCAGACCCTTTGCTCAGTATTTAATAGAAGCACCCTTTTGATCTAATACAGCCACAAGTCTTTTTGGGAAAGATGCAACAAGTTATTCACACCTGGATTTGGGGATCCTCCGCCATTCCTCCTTGCAGATCCTCTCCAGTTCTGCCAGGTTGGATGGTAAACGTTGGTGGACAGCCATATTTAGGTCACTCCAGAGATGCTCAATTGGGTTTAAGTCAGGGCTCTGGCTGGGCCATTCAAGAACAGTCACAGAGTTGTTGTGAAGCCACTCCTTCGTTATTTTAGCTGTGTGCTTAGGGTCATTGTCTTGTTGGAAGGTAAACCTTCAGCCCAGTCTGAGGTCCTGAGCACTCTGGAGAAGGTTTTCGTCCAGGATATCCCTGTACTTAGCCGCATTCATCTTTCCCTCGATTGCAACCAGTCGTCCTGTCCCTGCAGCTGAAAAACACCCCCACAGCATGATGCTGCCACCACCATGCTTCACTGTTGGGACTGTATTGGACAGGTGCCTGGTTTTCTCCACACATACCACTTAGAATTAAGGCCAAAAAGTTCTATCTTGGTCTCATCAGACCAGAGAATCTTATTTCTCACCATCTTGGAGTCCTTCAGGTGTTTTTTAGCAAACTCCATGCAGGCTTTCATGTGTCTTGCACTGAGGAGAGGCTTCCGTCGGGCCACTCTGCCATAAAGCCCCGACTGGTGGAGGGCTGCAGTGATGGTTGACTTTCTACAACTTTCTCCCATCTCCCGACTGCATCTCTGGAGCTCAGCCACAGTGATCTTTGGGTTCTTCTTTACCTCTCTCACCAAGGCTCTTCTCCCCCGATAGCTCAGTTTGGCCGGACGGCCAGCTCTAGGAAGGGTTCTGGTCATCCCAAACGTCTTCCATTTAAGGATTATGGAGGCCACTGTGCTCTTAGGAACCTTAAGTGCAACAGAAATTTTTTTGTAACCTTGGCCAGATCTGTGCCTTGCCACAATTCTGTCTCTGAGCTCTTCAGGCAATTCCTTTGACCTCATGATTCTCATTTGCTCTGACATGCACTGTGAGCTGTAAGGTCTTATATAGACAGGTGTGTGGCTTTCCTAATCAAGTCCAATCAGTATAATCAAACACAGCTGGACTCAAATGAAGGTGTAGAACCATCTCAAGGATGATCAGAACAAATGGACAGCACCTGAGTTAAATATATGAGTGTCACAGCAAAGGGTCTGAATACTTAGGACCATGTGATATTTAAGTTTTTCTTTTTTAATAAATCTGCAAAAATGTCAACAAATCTGTGTTTTTCTGTCAATATGGGGTGCTATGTGTACATTAATGAGGAAAAAAAATTAACTTAAATGATTTTAGCAAATGGCTGCAATACAACAAAGAGTGAAAAATTTAAGGGGGTCTGAATACTTTCCGTACCCACTGTATATATATATATATATATATATATATTAGTTAGCTTAGTTAATTTTATACATGCATTATATATCTATGTATGTGTGTGTATAAAATTAACATTATATGCATTATAAAATAAATGTAAAAAATTTCCGTTTGTTTGTTTACAAGTACGTTGTATACAGTGGGTACGGAAAGTATTCAGACCCCCTTAAATTTTTCACTCTTTGTTATTATTGCAGCCATTTGTTAAAATCATTTAAGTTAATTTTTTTTCCTCATTAATGTACACATAGCACCCCATATTGACAGAAAAACACAGATTTGTTGACATTTTTGCAGATTTATTCAAAAAGAAAAACTGAAATATCACATGGTCTTAAGTATTCAGACCCTTTGCTGTGACACTCATATATTTAACTCAGGTGCTGTCCATTTGTTCTGATCATCCTTGAGATGGTTCTACACCTTCATTTGAGTCCAGCTGTGTTTGATTATACTGATTGGACTTGATTAGGAAAGCCACACACCTGTCTATATAAGACCTTACAGCTCACAGTGCATGTCAGAGCAAATGAGAATCATGAGGTCAAAGGAATTGCCTGAAGAGCTCAGAGACAGAATTGTGGCAAGGCACAGATCTGGTCAAGGTTACAAAAAAATTTCTGCTGCACTTAAGGTTCCTAAGAGCACGGTGGCCTCCATAATCCTTAAATGGAAGACGTTTGGGATGACCAGAACCCTTCCTAGAGCTGGCCGTCCGGCCAAACTGAGCTATCGGGGGAGAAGAGCCTTGGTGAGAGAGGTAAAGAAGAACCCAAAGATCACTGTGGCTGAGCTCCAGAGATGCAGTCGGGAGATGGGAGAAAGTTGTAGAAAGTCAACCATCACTGCAGCCCTCCACCAGTCGGGGCTTTATGGCAGAGTGGCCCGACGGAAGCCTCTCCTCAGTTCAAGACACATGAAAGCCCGCATGGAGTTTGCTAAAAAAACACCTGAAGGACTCCAAGATGGTGAGAAATAAGATTCTCTGGTCTGATGAGACCAAGATAGAACTTTTTGGCCTTAATTCTAAGCGGTATGTGTGGAGAAAACCAGGCACCTGTCCAATACAGTCCCAACAGTGAAGCATGGTGGTGGCAGCATCATGCTGTGGGGGTGTTTTTCAGCTGCAGGGACAGGACGACTGGTTGCAATCGAGGGAAAGATGAATGCGGCCAAGTACAGGGATATCCTGGGCGAAAACCTTCTCCAGAGTGCTCAGGACCTCAGACTGGAACTAAGGTTTACCTTCCAACAAGACAATGACCCTAAGCACACAGCTAAAATAACGAAGGAGTGGCTTCCCAACAACTCTGTGACTGTTCTTGAATGGCCCAGCCAGATCCCTGACTTAAACCCAATTGAGCATCTCTGGAGAGACCTAAAAATGGCTGTCCACCAACGTTTACCGTCCAACCTGACAGAACTGGAGAGGATTTGCAAGGAGGAATGGCAGAGGATCCCCAAATCCATGTGTGAAAAACTTGTTGCATCTTTCCCAAAAAGACTCATGGCTGTATTAGATCAAGAGGGTGCTTCTACTAAATACTGAGCATTTTTCAGTTTTTCTTTTTTAATAAATCTGCAAAGATGTCAACAATTCTGTGTTTTTCTGTCAATATGGGGTGCTGTGTGTACATTAATGAGGAAAAAAAATTAACTTAAATGATTTTAGCAAATGGCTGCAATATAACAAAGAGTGAAAAATTTAAGGGGGTCTGAATACTTTCCGTACCCACTGTATATATATACATAAATATATGAAGAGTTCAGATGCAAAAGCCTCTAAATGTCATTTGAAATGTTCTTCTAAAATGAGCATTTTTCTCAGGCTCCTGTGTGTAAATTCAGTAATTTCACTTTAATGGCAATGAATAGGTTCATTTAATTGCCATTAAAGTGAAATAACTGAACATAAACATAGGAGCCTGAGAAAAATGCTCATTTTAGAAGAAAATTTCAAATGGCACTTAGAGGCTTTTGCATCTGAAATCTTCATATATACCCTAATTAATTGCAATCATGATAACTTAAACTGTGATTATGCTCTCTTTTGTCTTTACAGAATCCAGCTTCCAATCCATTACTTAATTACTTATTTCATTTACAACAAATAACACAATCCCCTATTTTCTCTGTGCTGATATATTGAAAGATCTTCTAAGAACAAAAAGACCTTGGTCCCTGTGTGCCTGGCTGCATGCAATTTTCATTGCAACAACAACCCCTACAAGGCATTCATCTGGAACTCAATTGTCCCACTATAAAATATAGATTTTACATTCAATGTCCAGCCTGGCTAGATAGCAGACAAAATATAGTAATGGATCAAATGACCTCTGGCTACAGTTACTCTAACACTAACACAACCCCAAATAAGGAAGTGCCATATTTGATCAAAATAACAGGACAAGATGTAGTTCCCTTCTGGTGTTCCTGTCTGAAAGGTCGGCCATGATTTATGAACGAATTACATAATGTAAATTGTAAAATAAGCAGGAAGGCATTTTATTTAACCTGTTACCTCTACTGTTCACCTGAGCCTTTTGTCTTCAGATGCTTGTCAGGCGCTCTAAAAAGTATAACATTAGAAAACCATTAGTAAGATTACCATTAATAAGATGATGATGAATTACTGGTTAATTTTAATTTATTTAATTTAATTCATTCAAACTAACTTATTTATCAGTAATGATTAATTAAACCAATCATACATTATTTAGGATATGAAATCATTTTCTCATTTTCAAAAAAAAAAAAATCTGTTAAAATCAGTTTTTATTCATGTCATATTGTTCAGATCCCACATGCACAGTTCAATGTGCCTGGCAAAGCCATCATGCATCTGGGTTTGATTAGGACTTCCTTTAACCTAGTTTAAAACATATTATGAGTAATCAGTCTTTGATTTATGGGTAGAGTCTGCTAAGCCCCATTGTCTGGGCATTGGCATTGATATTTTTTTAATGGCCAATACATTAAAAAGGTCTTGGCAGTAGTGCCTTCTCCACATTTTTGATATTTTAAATCTGAGTGAAGGCTATTTTTCACTCTATGTCAGTGCGTCAGAAGCCTCGGTTCAGCCTAGTGAGATCCATGCCCTGAGGTATTGCTATTTTCTAATACACAATCTGTGTCAACGTGCTATGGCCACGCCTGGCTGAGCTGACAAAGGTACAGCATCAATGCATATGCATATTAGTTGGCGTCTATGTCAGGCAATGACTGATATTACTTACCCATATAACAGTAAGCAGGGACAAAAGACCCTAGGCTTCATTATAAAGCATTCTTATTCTACATGCTCTTTCATTTTCGAGTCCGTTTTGATGAGGTCCAACCAAAGTCTTCAATGAGACATTGTAATATACATTATGAAATAAACAAGCACCTTGCTTTGTGTTTCTTCATTATTGCTGTGCTCATTATTTTCCCTCAGTTCTCACTTTGATTATTGTTAAATGGATAGTTCACTTCATCCTTCATCACTGACTTGCTCCCATGTTGATCCAAACCACTAAAACTTCATCTTGAATGAAGGTATTTTTAATGAAACCTGAGAGATTTCTGTTCCTCCACTGAACATCCATTCACCTAAAACATGGATGCTTCATAAAGTTTATAAAGAGATTGCAAAAGTAATCCATATGAATCAATCGGCTTACACAAAGTCTTCTGAAGAGGCACGCTCCATTCATATGATGAATAGATTTAATTTAGGCTCTTATTCACATATAAACATTGATCAACACATGCATATAGCACATCAAATGTGGTTAAAGGAAGCTCAGTCATACTTTATTGACAAGCAAGCACAAACCTCAATGGTTCTTGTGGAAGCTTAAATGTGTTTGCGTGACACGTGACACACATCAAACATTTTTCATTGTTGGGTGAAAAAATCCTTTAATATTAATAAATGTTTTTATTTTATTTTCAGATTTGTTTCAGAAAGCCATCATCCAGAGTGGGACTGCTTTGTCAAGCTGGGCTGTCAACTACCAGCCAGCCAAATACACCCGCATACTAGCTGAGAAGGTGGGCTGCAATATGCTAGATACTGTAGATCTGGTGGAATGTCTACAGAACAAAAACTACAAGGAGCTGATTGAACAGTACATCACACAGGCCAAGTACCACATTGCATTTGGTCCAGTTATCGATGGTGACGTCATCCCTGATGATCCCCAAATTCTGATGGAACAGGGAGAGTTTCTCAACTATGACATCATGCTGGGCGTCAACCAGGGTGAGGGTTTTAAATTTGTGGATGGCATCGTGGACAGTGAGGATGGTGTCTCTGCAAACGACTTTGACTTTGCTGTGTCTGATTTTGTGGACCACCTCTATGGTTATCCAGAGGGCAAGGACACGCTTCGAGAAACCATCAAGTTCATGTATACCGACTGGGCTGACAAGGAGAACCCGGAGACCAGGCGAAAGACGCTAGTTGCACTCTTTACTGATCACCAATGGGTGGCGCCAGCGGTAGCTACGGCGGACCTTCATGCTCAATATGGATCTCCAACATATTTTTATGCTTTCTACCACCACTGTCAGAGCGAAATGAAACCTAGCTGGTCGGATTCAGCACATGGAGACGAGGTGCCTTATGTGTTTGGAATTCCCATGATTGGGCCCACTGATCTCTTTAACTGTAATTTCTCCAAGAACGACGTCATGCTTTCGGCAGTAGTAATGACTTACTGGACGAATTTCGCAAAAACTGGGTAAGTTGAAGCCTTTTATTTGTTCTGTTAATTAATCATGCACAATGGATTCAGTATCACATACCTGTGAATAATTATTTGAACACTTTTTCACTTGTTATCATGGTTAGTGACATGACACTCATTTTATGTATCAGTTTCTTTTAAAAAATCCTTAAATATGCAGTTTAGTGTTACAATTATTTGAATACAGCTCTTCGGTGATGATAATACTTTTTCATTTTGTGTCATAAAAACAAAAAATATGGGTGTATTATGGATGCTATAGCTGTCCTGAAATAAGGCTATGGATGAAAAATGCTAATAATTATATATGTAGTAAATGTTGCATTGAATGAATGAATGAATATACTTTTGATCAAAAATAAGTATTGTACAATCACATATATTCATTCAAAGTGTAAAGAAAATATTGCTTTTTAACTAGTCATTACAACACATGACATTTTGTTGAAAAACTTAATTTTTTTCTTGATCTTGGACATTTGTCATTGTCCCATTAAGCAACACTTAAATATTTCTTTACCTGCTTATTTTAATTTTTCATTTTGTGTCATAAAAACAAAAAATATGGGTGTATTATGGATGCTATAGCTGTCCTGAAATAAGGCTATGGATGAAAAATGCTAATAATTATATATGTAGTAAATGTTGCATTGAATGAATGAATGAATATACTTTTGATCAAAAATAAGTATTGTACAATCACATATATTCATTCAAAGTGTAAAGAAAATATTGCTTTTTAACTAGTCATTACAACACATGACATTTTGTTGAAAAACTTTATTTTTTTCTTGATCTTGGACATTTGTCATTGTCCCATTAAGCAACACTTAAATATTTATTTACCTGCTTATTTTAATGTAAACTACATCCTTTCAGATGTCCATTAAGATTCCTTAGGATTAAGATTCTTATTCTATAAAGAATGGTTGTTTTTAACTGCCTCAGACCACACAATGTGGAACATCACTTTCTATTTAGGGAACTTGTCCTAAATGAGTCATGGTTTTGATTAAAGAACCTTCAGTGGCCTCTGCTGTCTCCTCACATATCACAATTTCAAGACTCAACATTGTCAGTCAGATAGGCCTATTCTTTTAAAGGTCACATATTATATACCTTTCTGGAGTTTTATTTTAAGTCTTGCTGTCCTTAAGAATATATATTTGCGGTATAAGTACCAAAAAACATCTAAATATATATTTACAGCTCCTCTCTCAGGAGCTCTGCAACGAACAGGTCGATTTTGGCCTGTCTAATTGGTCGTGTATGCTGTAGCCTGCTGTGGATTGGTGATACTCACAAGTAAGGTCTATAGAAACACCGGTAATGATGGTCACTGCTGAGGGAAACTGTCTGGCCTTACATGTTTGAGCCGAACTCAGACCCCGAATCGGCGACGACAGGAGACAACCACCCACCTCCTCAAACGCGTTTACAATAGGATGTTTCAGAATGGTAATTCATGTTTTTTGGCAAAAGGAGTAGGTCTGACGTGACCTATTTACGGAAGTCACAACGGTTCATGAAAAATCGCAGCTACTTTATGCAGGCTGTGTGCATTTGACTGGATTGACTGTTTTGAAACTTACATGGTAGTTACATAGCACCTAGACCTCAGTTATCATGAAAAAAGCCAGGAAATTTCAGTTTTGACAATATGGGACCTTTAATGATATCGGACCAGCTCTTAACTAGCCTCTTGAGTTATGGGGTTCTCTCCATCCTTTTCTCCATACAGCATCACTGCACTCAGGGCAAGCCCAATTCATCCCGAACCTACTTCAAATATAAGTGACTGGGGCCCCCTCGTACTTTCAGGGCTCCATTCGTCGTTTATAGGCCGAACAGGCACTGCAGTTTGGCACCACTCCAGGTGATACCTGTGTGTCAGGAGATAGATTGGCAGGCTCATCAGTACCTCACGTCAGGCTGCTCTCCCTCCGCTGGCTAAGTGTTTCTCTCAACGTGAGTACTTTAAAACAGAGGAGGAAAAGCAATTTCAGCAGCACTTGGAGAATGCTCACTTTGCAAGAGAGTCACTCCAGCCTGTGGTAAACAATCCAGTGGTGATATCAGCCTCTCTGAGTATTTCCACAAAAACAGGGCAAATAAATAACATGGAGGGAAATGTGCAGAATGTAATGTCTCATTTTAGCCTTCCTTTGTTGTTGCAACAAACCGTTGCGGCTGTCAAGCTTGGGTGCTTAGACTGGAGAGAGCAAGACATGGGTCATTAATGCTATGACTGAGGAAAATTAACATGCACTGGTGTTCTGGATGTCAAGTGTCAACATTGGCTTTGTGGATTTTATGGGTCAGGTATATTATGCACACACATTTTTATTATACATCAGCAGCAGACCTGAAATAAAAACCTGAAATGGATAGATGAAATTTGTTCACTATCACATTGTTCCAATCCGTTATTACTCTACTTCTTCTGTGAAAAGTCCAAAACTACATTGAACCCTATTGAATTTGTATACAGAGAGAGAGAGAGAGAGATAGAGTTTTCCCATTAATATATCATTTTGTGTTCTAAAGAAAGTCATACATGTTTGCAACAACCTGAGGATAAATTCTGATGACATAATTTAGATTTATGCCAGTTAAGTTTTCAAGGAATCACAGTTTATATTTATGTTATACATAGGTTAATATTTCCAATTAACTTCTGAAAATTACACTACATAACCACTGTGTTTACATAATTTAACCTTTATTTTGGATAAATACAGTTCTAAACAGCAGTACTACTGACAAAACTCATTTACCAAACATTTTAGGGAAAAAAAAAAAAATAGATAACAATTAAAAGTAACAACTGACATCTCAGCCCTGTATGTTGTGTTGCATAAAATTATTTGCAGCACAGTAAAGACTTTTACAAATGACATAAAACTCATACAAACCTTTATTTCACCAAAGAAATAAACCATTTTGGTGGCACTGAGAACTGCTCTCTCCTAAAGAGGATGCAAAAAGCCTGTGATTTGTAAGTCAACAACTGGGTTTTAGTAATGCCGCTTCTGGAAGGTATCTGGGGGATGTATTGTTTCAACTGTCAATTAATTTAAACCAACCACTCTGGGTAATACTGGGAAAAATGCTAAACAAATACATAAATAAACAAAAAAACCTTGCATGTTTTAGAGTGAAACCTTAGCAGAGGTCTATCACTCTCTGGAGGCAGAATACTTCCTCTGTGTGTTTTAGAGGAGTAATAAGATTAGTATCCCCACTTTAGTAATATCACCTTGTTGTGGTACGAACTGAATGAGGTGATGTAAACGACTCTTTTTGTGAAACTCCCTGCTTGAATGCTTGTGCAATTTAGTTGTTTATTGTTACTGCATAACTTTACAAGCCCTGAAATATTGTCGATACTGTGCATTACATTATAAATGATGATAATGGCTCTACATAGATATTAGTTCCTGGAAGCATAAGAAAATGTGAAGAAATGACTATTCCCAGTTATATTTTGCACACACCATTAAATGGATCTTTAAGTAAATGCATTTCTGCATCATGGAATCACACCGTTTGCCAAATTCTGGCTGGGAGAGTGAAATCCGTTAATGAAAGTGAAAATCGATATGGATTTCAGCCATTACAGAAGTATACTCACTGACTGAAATGAAGCATAACATTCCCTGATGATGCTGTCTAAGGATATGGTGGATTTAACCATGGAAAAGGCTTTTGTAATTCAAAAGAAAGTACCATTGCCTACAGTGTGAACAATCTGAATATGAACCTGTGGTGACTGTATACTTCAGGCAATAATTAAATAATATGAGTGCTGTTTTACTGAATATCAGCGTGGCTGTGATTTGGTTATAGGCACGAGGCCATGCAGATTGTTCAGTGTCACTGAGAAATGCACAGAGAAATGCTTGTCTGGAATGTTGCAAGCACAGACAAATTGAATAATTCAAACAGTGAAGTGTCACAGTAATACACCAAACTGCTCAGAACTGTTGGTGGGCCGCATGTTCAACTGTTGTAGAACTGTGACCTGTTCCAACATTTTAAATGGGCTGAATTAAAACAAAAAAAAACAAAAAAAACATGCAGGTTGTTCAGTGTCACTGAGAAATGCACAGACTGGCAGCTTGTCTGAAATGTTGCAAGCACAGACAAATGGAGTAATTCAAACAGTGAAGTGTCACTGTAATACACCAAACTGTTCAGAACTGTTGGTGGTCCGCATGTTCAACTGTTGTAGAACTGTGACCTGTTCCAACATTTTAAATGGGCTGAATAAAAAAAAAAACATTCTACAGTTCTTTCTGGTGATACAGTTATGTTCTAAACTGTTAAAACACACAAATGTAACCCAATTTAAAATGTTTTGCAACCCACTGATGGGTCAGTTATGGACAAACCCATCCATGGGTTATTCTAACATAGCATTTTGAATATAATGTAACTCAACATAACGGTAGGGTGACCATACGTCCTCTTTTCCCCGGACATGTCCTCATTTTGGACCTAAAATAATGTGTCTGGCAGGGATTTCTTAATCGCCCAAAATGTCCGGGATTTGGCTGTTTTCTTTATCTCGCTCCCGCTGAATCTCTGACCATTGCCGCCTGCTCCCGCAATATGTTTCGCTCCCGTGATTTTCATGTCCACTCCTTTAAACATTATAATATTGTCATAGGCGGAGCGTGTGTAAAGCCCCGTTCAAGGCTGGGGAAGGCTTAAGCCCCGTTCACACTGCCAGCGACACACAGCGACAAAGCGACATGCTCCCATTCATTTTCAGTGGAGAGCTGGCGACTTCCGGTGACAGTGACCGTTGGCGACAGAATGTGGACGTGCCAAGCGATGTGAGTCAAGCGACAAAAGTTAAGAATTGTTTAACTTTATGCAAATGAACAGCGAATTTCGCGAGCGACAACCAATAGGAGTGAAGAATCTGTCAGTGGCGCTCACACGTCACTGTCTTGAGTGCAGGCAAGACAGGACAAATTTCCTGAGCGATTTCACTGTTTTATATGATTTTACTGTAACCACATACATGGATATAAAAAAAAAACATGATGTGTAGAAAAGAAACTGTTGGCTGTTTAAGTGAGTTTGATTCATACATTGATGGTTCGAGTTAATGATTGAGCACCGGTTAATGATTGAATGTACTTTTATTTCTTTTAAGTCTAATTCCTAGTCATATTAGAATTATATCTTCGTTTTACCGGCAATATATATAGTTTGTGATTGCATTTTATATGTCCAGACGTGCAGTCTAGCTTACCAATAACATTAGAGCGACAGCAGTTGGAACGCCCACAAGCATCTTCACAGCACAGAGTCTAGCGACATACAGTGAAAAAGTCGCTGGCAGTGTGAACGGGGCTTTAGCCTTCCCCTGGCCACGGGGACTTGGGGCAAACATGTCACTAAATTGGACAAAAATGCCCCTGCACAAACAAATTAAATCAATTATGTCTGTTGCTAACAAAGTGAATATGAATAAACAGTGTCGATTGCAGTGTCGACATTAAATTGAGATCTGTTCATTTTGTACCATATTTAATTTTAGGCGTTTTTACAGTGTTGCACATTTTAACCAATCACAAACAATTCTGTTGAGCTTAGGAATGCAATGGCCAATCAGAAGCATTCAAATGAGTCATCGTTCAAACTCATCAGTTTTGTTGAGTGCACACACGTCCGCTGACTGAATTCTGGACTCTTGCCAATTCTCTCATCATAAACAACAAAGCGCAGATGTACGTACAATGTAAGTAAGAGATTAATTTAACAGTGTATACAGCTTCAGTGATTATAATGATAGTTTTGTTTTTTTGAGAGTGCTTAAACTCGCATAGATAAATGTTAGTGATAATGTCACTTTCTATATGCCGCATCAAGGAGCCGCTCTCAGTATGCGGAGTATTTAAATCTCTTTTGAATGATCGTTTGCGCTGTTTACTTTCACTTTCAATTTCACGATCACACGCACTCTGTGTAAAGGGAGCACATCTTACATGATCAGATATTTGTCAATGAGCTCAGGATCTGTTGAGCAGCAAATACTCCAGCATGGTCTTGTCAGTCATTTCTCCTTATTCTTGACCTGAGATCAGCCAAATCTGTCTCCGGCAGCTCTTCTTGGATGCAGGGTTGCCAAGTCCGCGTTTTTTCCTCTAACATTTGCACTCTCTATTCTATTTCTATACTAACTACTTGTTTTTTTTTTTTAAAGAAAAAAAGGAGTCTTTAACACTAGCATTCTCTGTTCTTTCTTTCTACTTATTTTCTTTTTATTTATTATAAATAATGACCTTCTAACACAAGCTTTATCTATTATTTGTCTGTTCTATTGACATTTAAAAAGACCCTCTAACACAAGCATTCCCTATTCTTTTTCTATTCAATTTACTTGTTTTGTGTTTATTTATTATAAAAACAAAACAAGCAAACAAACACAAAAACATACTTTTAGGTGAAACCCCACCCACGAACCCCGCCCCCCCCACACTGTCCTCTTTTTGAAAAACTAAAGTATGGTCACCGTACATAATGGGTTATTGTATGCTTGTTCATTTTTACAGGAATACTATCTTATTTTTACCTGCTACATGGGAAGGATGGATTTCCAGATTAATTTAAATCTTGCAATCATGTACACTATACAATCACTGTGTTTACACAATGCATCCTTTTTATTTTTGATTAATACAATTCTAAATGCAACACATATAGATAATCTGTATGCAAAACTGCAGCATTATAATTTTTTTTATTAATTTATCTCTACAAAAAAGTAGTTATTTGACATTTAAAGTAAGCATTCTCTGTTATCCCTTTTTCAATTAAATCTGAGCTAGTGTTGGATTGATGTTTGGTGAAGGAACATATTTAACATGCAAACCAATTAAATTAATTATTATTATAACATATTATTATAACAAATAAAATATATTTTTTTCTTTTTCCCCTGTCATGCGAAGTGACTAATGCTGATCTCGGGCCCTGTATGTTACACTGTGTAAAATAAAATTATTTACAGCACAGTAAAGACTTTGTAGATATAAAAGTTTTTCAATTTTTTCCACTCTCTGTTTGCTCCAGGTTCACTGCTGGGAGAAATCCCATTCTGAGCAATTCAGGAGCAATTAAAAACAGACACGTCACTTTTCATTTTGCACCACTCACAAACTGGTCTGAAAAAGAGACAAGTGATACAAACAGTTAAACATAGTACTGCCTTTGTACTAAATATCAACACTATTGGATTCATGTTGACTTTAAAAAAGTTAGTTTTATCTATTAGTTTTGTGTAAACAGTTTCAGCTCCCTAGAATGCATCTAACTTTGTGATTATATAAATGATAAAAGCAAAGTGGATGTAATGGGACATATGCTGCACACCGTGCCACTTTAGTGAAGTGCTGCTCTTATCTGAAATACAGAAACTGAGTAGCTGTAGATTGGCTCGGTGGTAAATAGCTTAGAGCATTGCTTGCTTTTCTCAGGTCTGAATTCTCTGAAATAGTCATTAGTATTGTTATTGCTTACATACTTATATAGGCATTACCAGAGGTTAAAGCAAACAAATGAAATACCATTGATTCTCTCTCATGTTTGCTTGTAGCTAGATTAGATTGTTGATTCCCTGCCATATATGCATGCAGTGAGATGGTGCCCTTGTGAGAGATTATTTGTGGAAAAGAAAAATGTATTATATTTTCCACAATAATTTACTTTGCAAGCCATAATAAATAATATAGTCAAACCATGAATAAATTTAACATTCACCATCAGCTGCCTTCCATTTGATATCAGTAACACACACAGACTCACATGACATCATTGCCACAGTTTAAATTAATATTTCACCCAAAAATAAATGCCATTTGTATAATTGTTTATTCACCCTCACGTCATTACAAACCTATATGATTTCCTTTTTCCTTTTGGACACATGGTTCCACGATTAAAAGTCTTAAACCAACTTATTAAATTCAAAATGGATCATTATAGATTCATTTATTCATGCACCTTTGAAAGCATTTATCCATCAATTATTTTACTTATTTAGTAGTGCTTATTTAATCATTTTTATTCAGGTATTGTTTTTGTGTTAAGGGCTCTCGTTCAGTTTCACGCATGCACATTTTTCAACATGCCTTGAAATGTAATGAAAAGACAGCACACCATATTACAACAAAACATATGGCCATACCATGGGATATTAAAGATTCAGATTCTATTTGGGATTCTTTCATTTACTACTGTTATTAAATATGATAATAATCTCAAATGAGGCCAAGTAGACCAGCAGAACATTGAACCTGTCATCCTTGAAAGTTTCACACAATAACATACCATTCAAGAGCCATAATAACTTGAATGAATATAGCAGTTGAAGAAAGCTTTAAAATAGTTTGGAAGAATATTTGACTGAAATCATCATACGTACAGTTACGTGCTATGCATGTTGAGTATTTATTATAAATTTGAAACTAGCAATCAGCCAGCTTGTAACAAAATAATGCAAGCTAATTTACATCAGCTATCATTTTAAGAATACTTAGTAGTAAGCATTATACTGTGCTGCTATAGATACAGCTGTATAGCTGCTACCGATATCATAAATCCCTACAGATGTAATTGCGTGGCTCAGAAAACAACATTCCTATTTAGCTTGATTGACATTGATATTTACTCACTAGAAACTGTTCATATTTACATAAAAACATGTTTAAATCTCTATATAGCAGCAATTCATCCCTGGAACAAAACAATTTATTAATAAATAAAGTGATAAGGTAAATGAATAAGGATTCAGTGGCTTTACAACACCTTGGATTCCAGTACAGTTTTGGTTATTTACATTTAAACATTATGTTTAATGATGGACCCTGGTAGAGTGACCATATTCACCCAGAGTGGCACTGTTCTCTAGATCTGCTCTGTCAGACATGCATTCAACCTCACCGCCCAGTCTGCCAGAGTCAGATTAACCATATGGGCATTTGGGCATGCGTTCAGGGGCACCATGTCGAGGGTGGGTACAAGTGCATCCGTGGGGACATATATTGCCACAAAAATGCTTTCAAATATGTGCCGCAATGGCTGTCTCTTTTGGGTGATTTTAGGGTTCCTTCACTGTCAGAATTGCAACACATACTACACGTTTCGGTCACACTTTATTTCAAGGACCAGTTCTAACTATTAACTAACTATTAATTATGATGTTTGCCTCAATAAACTCCTAATTTGCTGCTTATTAATAGTTAGTAATGTAGTTGTTAAGTATGGGGTAGGATTAAGGGATCTAAAATATGGTCATGCAGAATAAGGCATTAATATGTCCTTTATAAGTACTAATAAACAGCCAGTGTGCTAGTAATATGCATGCTAATAAGCAACTAGTTAATGCTGAGAATTGGTCCCTAAAATAAAGTGTTACCTACATTTACCTACCTACTAATTTTGTATATAGCCATTTATTTATATTGTCCCCAACTACATAGTGACGCAAATAACAATATAGAAGGTAATTTGTCCTCACAGGCCTTGAGGGTTTAAATTCATGCATTCCAAACCGTGTTTCTCAATATCTTTAAATCACTGCAAAGCTTACTTATTTTCCCTTCTTGTCATGCCAAATTATTTGTAGTCTGCAATGCTTGAAAAAAACCTGTTGACAAAAGATGACTACTGAGGCCAATTTTTAGCAAAATCTGTGGAGAAGTGCAGCTATTGCTTCAGAAACAAACCTTGACAAAGCTAATGCACTAAGAGAAAAATGCCGGCCTGGTTTTTACCACCTCATCTCCATATTTAGAAACCTTTTATGCCCGGCTAGGTTGTCTGCTGCTCCCAGACTGAATAATGTGGAGGAGTGGTAAATTGGCTTTCCAGTTAAAACCTTTCTCACTAGGTATGTTCTTTTTGTGGTTAGGAAAGCTATACCAGTAATGACTGTTCAAATACAGAGCAATGCTGTATTCTTTAGTTCAAATGTGTCAGATATGAAATTGTACTTAGCAGATATTTGATTCCTATGAAACTGGGCAAAAGGGAGATGAAGAGGTTACATCTCGATGTTATAATATCCTTAGGTTCAACAACCCAGAGTTAAGCTATCATTATAGCATATGTGTGTTCAAAAACACATACAGTGCACAGAGGTTAAAGATATTGATGCATGTGTGGTTATGAGCATCTGTGTAGACTTGCTCTTTATTACTGCAATTTTAAAGAACACACTGCATTGCACTTAAAAAGCTATTTGTTTCTAAATTTTTAGGCAAATACTGACGTGTTCTTTAAATTCTCGTTTTAGGGATCCGAATCAGCCAGTTCCACAGGACACCAAATTCATCCACACGAAGCCTAACCGCTTCGAGGAAGTGGCTTGGTCTAAATACAACCCAAAAGACCAGCTTTATCTACACATTGGGCTGAAGCCAAGGGTGAGAGATCACTATCGTGCGACTAAGGTTGCCTTCTGGTTAGAGCTGGTACCTCATCTTCATAACATCAATGAACTCTTTCAATACGTCTCGACCACGACTAAGATACCTCCTCAGGATACTACGCCATTCCCGTACACTAAGAGACTGGGTAAAACATGGCCGTCCACGACACGTCATCCTGGTGTTCCTCCCGCCAACACCAAACAAACTACAGACCAGCGTAAAGGCAATGATTTGGGCGACGACTCAGCGGTGGTTATCGAGACAAAGCGAGATTACTCCACCGAACTCAGCGTGACCATCGCGGTGGGTGCTTCTCTCCTTTTCCTCAACATTCTGGCCTTTGCAGCACTCTACTACAAGAAGGATAAGCGCCGTCACGAATCCAACCGACGTGGGCCCAGCCCACAGCGGAACTCTGCACCAGCTAATGCAGTGGCTAACGCCAATGACATTGCACATTTGCAGAGCGAGGAGGTGATGTCGCTCCAGATGAAACAGCAGCAGATGGAACACGAGCACCATCATGAGTGCGATGCTCTGCCAGGTCATGATACGCTTCGTCTTACCTGCCCAGCCGATTACACACTTACTCTACGACGTTCGCCTGACGACATCCCGCTCATGACGCCAAGTACCATAACAATGATTCCTCACTCTCTGGCCGGAATGCAGCCCCTGCACAATTTCAACACGTTTGGAGGTAGTCAGAACAGTACCAACCTGCCCCATGGGCACTCCACCACCAGGGTATAGCTTTGTGCTGTGCACTAAAAGATCCTTTTCAGAACTCTAGGACATGGTCTGCTAAGGCATTGGGCGTTAAGGTCCTTTGTTTGTCATGGCAAACTGTGCTGACTTTGTTCCACTCTGAGACTTATCTTGGTGGATGAGATGTTATTTTCCTATGAAGCCTTCTTGCAGAATATATCAAAGTCAAATATGACCTACTTGCGAAAAAAAATGAATGTTACTAAAGTAATACTTTATTTGGAGACTTTATTTGGCTTGGTAAGGGCAGGGGACTTTACACCAAAAGACAAGAACTCTCTCCAAAGGACTATTTTGCTTGTATAGACAACATATACACCAACAAAAGAGAGGTTAAAGGATCTGACGAAGCTTTGTATGTGTCATAACATATGTCATATACCAAGAGCAACAATGAGAGCAATGTTATTATACGAGAACTATATTTCAGACGAACACATTAATATTATTTTCTGAGAGTGTTTTCACATACCCAACCTGTGGATTGAACTCAAAAATCCCAGCCTGAAATGTAATTATAACAAAATTTGTAAAGGTGACAAAATGTAAATACTTGTGAGTCAAATACAAATATTAAAATAATTACAAAAGCTTTTATTGTTGTTTAGTTCAAAATATGACTATTATGAGCTTACGTTTTTGTTACGGTGTGTGTAAATATATCAATCATTATCTTTTCTCTTTTTTTTTTCTTAAATCATATCTGTGCTAAACAGCCTTTACACCTGAAAAATAAATCAAAGAGAAGACAGCATTCTTATTCCAAAGCCTCTCAATATCCATCTCAGTCATCTGAGTGTTATTTTGTCCTAATGTTTGACGAATATTGCATGTTTGATTGCTGCTTTTCATTTGATGACCCAATACCGTGACCCCATACAGATGTTAAAAATGAAATATTGCTTCTAATTACATTACAGTGCTGGGTGAAGTTGCCCATTCAAGCTGGATGTAAATCAGGGCAACTTCTACCCACATCCAGTTTTACTAGTTGGATATGTTTGTAAAGAAGTATATGTTAGATATTTCTATTCGTAACATGCTAGCAATATGTAAAGTATTGTGCCAGGCTTGTGATATTTTGGGTTAAAACATAAGTGAATGAGTGTAAATACAAATAATTTTGATTACTATAAATAAATACAAACAAAGAAAAAAATAACCCTGATATTTTTCAGTTCTGCATCCTATAGCAAAGATGTTGAAAGCGCAAGAAAGAATTAAAAAAAATAAATTAATAAATGAGTTTATAAAAGTTACGTTTGTATACTAAATCAGTTCATGATTCATGTTAGCCCTTGGTTTGTTACCTGTCAGTACAACAAGGGTCCAATGTAGGGTTCTAAATAATAGTTTGTCTTATATTGTTTGCAGTTTTTGCCTTAAGTGATAGATGATATTTCTGGCTGGACACATGTATAAAAATTTTCTGCCGCATTTTTAATAAAATATCACAGTATTTTCTAAAACTGTGTCTTCAGATTTGTTGACATTTTGTTGAACTTTGTTTGAAAAACTGATATGCACCCAGGATGGTAATACCAATGTGAAGTGTTTCTTCTTCTTCTTCTTCTTCTTCTTCTTCTTCTCTCAATAATAACACTTTTTTTACTTCTTCTTCTTCTTCTTCTTCTTCTTCTTCTTCT
>NW_015659918.1:274839-276971 GCF_001515625.1 Sinocyclocheilus rhinocerous | reverse complement strand
TTTTTTCATCTGCAGGAAGAACCAGTTCTGCCCTTTTCTTAATTACCTTGCCATAAAATATGGCCGTGCTCACTGATGTAATGTTACCTGTATTCATATTTAATCAAAAGTAAAATTGCCATTTCAATTTGATTATATCCATAATACAAATGCAATTAACATATGACTAATCAACATTATATCACTAGTTTTAATGTTGTTATTGTTACAGCTTAACAGATTGCAGCTGACCTTGCTAGCTAGCTAAACTATTGTAATAATGTCATTCCACTATTGCACAGTGTTGCCGCTTGGCAACACATACATTTGAATGATTTACCAAAAACTAATTTTATAAAAACTTTTTTGAGAGGTGAATATGTCATCATAACATCATAACAGTGATGTTTTAGATTTTTTTGTAGAAGTGACACGGACTGGTCCTTGTTTGTTACTGACGTTTGTTACTGACGACAAGAGACGGCAGTCTGTCAGAAATCTCGCCACAGAAAAAAAACTGTATGTCATGTGACTTAATCAAAGCACATCATTGGCTAAACTAAGGTCTTCTCTTTTCAACAAAAAAAAAACGAGAATGTTCTCTTAAAGAGACAGTGGCAAGGAAATGGACACAAAGAGTATGTTGCCATATGGCTACACCATGCGGTAGAGGGTTAACATTCTATAAATAGACAAACAGCTCTGCTGTTCTTGACACCTCTGTCCTTCAAATTCAATCATGTCTCTTAAGTTGTTGTTGTTTTTTTCAGTTAGTGGTCTTACTTTTTTAATAAAATGGCTATATGCACACAATTATTATTATCGTTATTATTATTATATGTAAAGGGGGTGGAGTGCTGGGAGGTTACTATGGAACTTAGGCACTATACTTCAAGTTGAGCCCTGCATGTTCCCCTGTAGGAATCAGCATGGATCAGCAAAATGACATTAGTAAATTAGCTTTTGAGTTAAAACTGAAGAGACAGGAGAAAACCAAAAGCTTAAATAGTTATTTGCAGTTACTCAAGCGTGATAGATGTCCCTATGCATTCCATGAGGTATTTTGAGTCTTTCGGGAATCGAAAGCCAAACTGGTGTAATTACAAAGTAATTACATTGTAATTCCACTGAATTACATGACCACTATAATTTACAGTGTGGAATGAAAAGAACAACAAATTAAAAAAAGTAAATAGATAACTATTTCTTCTCCCTCATATCTATACGTTTCAATCTATGAATCTAAACCATCAAACTGCACTTATTGTTCATAAGAGGCAACACCAGCAGGAGAAGGAAGTAGTGAGTGGGCCTGAATATTCTTGACTCAACTGCAACTTAATTAATCCAGCTTCAGCATTCCATCACTCTCCCTGCCCCCTGTCTGTCATTCATGGGCCCTTCTAAGCAGTCATTACCGTGGCATATCGATCCAAGCTGTGACAAGGTAGCCATCCAAGTGTGTGTGTGTACGGGGGGGGGGTGTTCATAGAGCAAATGTATGGAAATTAAGAAAGTTTGCAACTACTAAGACTTTGATTTTTTTTTTTAAATAACAATTCTACATACCTATTCTTTCTCACTTCATCAAACTCACACACTTTCCCCATTCTTTTCTCCATCTTTCTGCACTTCTCCTTCTCTAAACATGAATTAAGATTCAGGTAAATACCTCTGCATCCAATTCACCTGATTGCCTTTGCTCCCTCAGTGGCAAGACCTTAATAGATGAATATGAAATATTCTAAGCCAATATATATGCTGAACAGTTAAGTGGAGAGGAACACTCATCTGTGCCGCCTTGCCTGAGTAATGAATATAGCCCAGAGAAACTTCTTTCTTCTTGTTTCTCCTCTGGTTTCCTTGGCCTGTATTTTTTTTTCTCTTATCTATACTACATTGTCAACTTTTACAGTTAAAAAATGTAAATTTTCATTCTTACTGGTACTCAAGTTTCTCTTTATGTAAATGGATGACTAATTGCTCCAGCGTAGTGCTAGAAAGAACAATGAACAATGTGACAGTTTATCTTCTGAACGTGACAGTCTCCGTCTTAACAGACATGGGCCACAACACAATGCTGATCATTAGTGAACATGAGCGTGTTGAAAAAATCCAGCCTGCATTATTCATCTGAAGAGAGTAGTACGGAG
>NW_015659918.1:257699-273087 GCF_001515625.1 Sinocyclocheilus rhinocerous | reverse complement strand
TGTGTGTGTACGGGGGGGGGTGTTCATAGAGCAAATGTATGGAAATTAAGAAAGTTTGCAACTACTAAGACTTTGATTTTTTTTTTTAAATAACAATTCTACATACCTATTCTTTCTCACTTCATCAAACTCACACACTTTCCCCATTCTTTTCTCCATCTTTCTGCACTTCTCCTTCTCTAAACATGAATTAAGATTCAGGTAAATACCTCTGCATCCAATTCACCTGATTGCCTTTGCTCCCTCAGTGGCAAGACCTTAATAGATGAATATGAAATATTCTAAGCCAATATATATGCTGAACAGTTAAGTGGAGAGGAACACTCATCTGTGCCGCCTTGCCTGAGTAATGAATATAGCCCAGAGAAACTTCTTTCTTCTTGTTTCTCCTCTGGTTTCCTTGGCCTGTATTTTTTTTTCTCTTATCTATACTACATTGTCAACTTTTACAGTTAAAAAATGTAAATTTTCATTCTTACTGGTACTCAAGTTTCTCTTTATGTAAATGGATGACTAATTGCTCCAGCGTAGTGCTAGAAAGAACAATGAACAATGTGACAGTTTATCTTCTGAACGTGACAGTCTCCGTCTTAACAGACATGGGCCACAACACAATGCTGATCATTAGTGAACATGAGCGTGTTGAAAAAATCCAGCCTGCATTATTCATCTGAAGAGAGTAGTACGGAGACAGGGAACTGCATTGCAGGCATCGGTAGAAAAACAGTAAAACTCTTAAAGGAGTAGTTCACTTCCAGAATACAAATTTCCTAATAATTGACTTACCACCTTGTCATCCTAGATGTTCATGTCTTTCTGTCTTCAGTCGCAAAGAAATTAAGGTTTTTGAGGAAAACATTCTAGGACTTTTCTCCATATAATGGTCTTCAATGGGACCCAACGGGCTGAAGGTCAAATTGCAGTTTCAATGCTGCTCTAAACAATCCCAGCCGAGGAATAGGGGTCTTATCTAGTTAAACGATCAGTCATTTCTGAAAATCGATATACTTTTTAAACGCAAATGCTCATCTTGCACTAGCTCTAGCACTAGCTTGATTAAGGCCTCTCACATATACTGCTAGGATGAATTGCTTAATTGTATTCCTCATTTGTAGTCACTCATAATTCTCTCATAATTACAACATATAAATTCTAAATTATGAGATACTTATTTTTAATTAGGTTAAAAAGTTGAAATTCTGAGATAAAAAGACCTAATTATGACAAAATCTTATATCTTATAATATTTTATTTATTAGTATCTCATAATATCAAGGTTTTATGTCATAATTATGAATTTTTATGTTATAATTATTATTTTTTTGTAACACTTTATTTTGATGGTCCCTTTTGAACATTCTGTTTACAATAAATAATGTTGCACCTACATGTCTAATAACTCACATTAGAGTATTTGAAGACTTTCTGCTTAATATCTGCTAACTCTTTATTGTGATGGTTTCCCAACAGACATTCTACTGACTAGAAGTAACTTTCAACCTGGTCTCATAAAAATACGTACCTCTGGGTACTTTTCTGCAACACTGTTTTTACGTACCTTACTGCAGTTTCAAAGAGAAATGTCCACTGAGTGGCGCTAAAACACGGGTTCAATACGTGAACCCTGGCAAATTTTTATTACGCTGATATAGGTACGTATTGCTGTGTTTTTATTACGTTACTTCAGGTATGTATTGCGGAGGTTCAGAATTGCTCTATCGTGTTGGAAATATGCCCTACACCAAACCCAACCCTAAACCTACCCGATAGTGTTAACAAATGCAAAACAGATATAAAACACATTTGTTGATGCAACCGTGCCATTTGAACTTTCTTATATGCAGATTTGAACTGTTTTGTCGAACCGTAGTTAAACAGGATTCGAACCAGTGCTCCTCACTTCTCAAGTACGTCTCCGTACTCCATGAGCTACCGAACAAACCTACCGTCTATGAAAAACCAATGATATGAAGCTGGATATGTGCGATGCTAACATTCAAAAGCATCAGTTTTCAAATCTCCCAGCATATTAAAATTGTTTTGAAGTCATAACATAATATTCTTCAAGTAATTGTGCGAAAATTACACTTTATTAATCAAAACTCTGTAAATTTGTGTGAAAAGGAATAATGTCGGAGTTTGACTGCCTCTAGTGTTCATTTCTTTTGGAAACTGCAGTGATATGTATTCATTGGTATGTATTTCGCATCTCGCGAAAAAGTGCCCCCAGGTGCGTTTTTGCCATGAGACCAGGTAGGTAACTTTGCAAGTACATGTCAACTTATTCTAACCCTAACCCTACCAGTCTACTAATACTATACTAACACTCTAATGAGAGTTATTAGACATGTAGGTGCAATGTTACTTATAGTCAACAGAATGTGTTAAAGGGACCATCAAAATAAAGTGAAACTTTTTTTTTTCTTTACTTATTTTTTGTACTATCAGAAATGGGCTTCGGTTAGGTTACTAGGTTACTTCAAGTTCAACATCAGTGATATCAAATGTCACTGCTCTCTCAAAGTGGCATTTCCCTTATGAGACCGTCCTTGATTGAGATATTTTCCTTTTATGTTTATTCTATATAATTTTCAACACAGGCAGATAGCTTTTGAGGAAAACTGATTAACTGATTACATAAAAACATTATGTAAAACTGAATAATAATTACTAGTTCAGTTGTATGTGTTTAATTATATAATCACATCCATCAATGACCAATAACAATTTCATTTCGATTTTGTTGCCATGTTGCCTTTTTATTATGCTCTGACAGAATGGAGATGATACATGTTTCAATCTGTAATTCTTATGGCTTCATCATTTTCTCTCTCATTTTGTTTCTCTTTCTCCCTCTGTCTTTATCTCATACAAACAGACATACTCTTGCTTACGCAGCATCCAAAAACAAGAGGCTCCCAATTACAAGTTAATGACATACTTCGTAATTTCTGAGCTGCTTGGTACAACATGTCCAATTGGCAACAGCTTTTAGGGACCTTCTGGTGAAAAATCTCCATATCAACTGTAAGATTTAATTGGCTTGTTTAGAACTAGATAATTAGTTAAGTAATTAAAGGATAACAAAACAATTGAGTTGACTTATCACCGGCTTTTCTTGACATTTTTAATATGCATCTCTTTCTAACCAACATGGAATATTGTGTAAGATGTTTGGCAGTCAGTGTCATTAAGAGTCTCAGTGTTTATGCATCAGTACAGGCTATTTGTATTATCCATTCCAAATATTAAACCACCACTTTATAATCCGGTTTATTAACTGTAGGACTTCATGTGTAATAGGCAGACTCAGTATGTCTCAGCTGAATAACTAACATAACAGGAAAGTAACTTCAGTGTAAGATGGATCAAGACAGGCTGTCAAGGAGAAATGGAAAATAATTCACACTGAAGAGTTTGGCTATTGAAATCCCCCCTCCTTCTCTCTTTCTCTCTCTACTAACGGTATGAAGTCAGGCTCTGTGTCCCCTTGGAAAGGCATTTCCATGGTTACTGATGTAATCTGCAATCTGCCACTAGCTAAGTGGACAGAAAGGAGGTAGCATGATGAATGATGAGGACTAAACGTTGATATGTAAAAGCGGAAGCTTATCACACATTCAAAAACTACACAAGACAACCAGCATGAATAAGTGAATGAGTCTAGCACTGCACCACACATTTAAATTATAAACTGCCAACTCAAGCACTCCATTTCTGTTAAGGAATTCAATATTTGAGTAAATATATAGAAATCTCTATATCTAAAAGCTGGCATCATTTATTGACTCGTATATGTCTTTCTTCTGTGGAAGAATGTACTGGATGTCCTTTTCTTGCAATTACAATGATGAGTGAGTTTTAAAAAATTTCAAAATGACACAAAAATAATCAGAAAAGTATATATATATAAAAAACACACCCATATGACTTATGTACAAAATATTCTAAGTCTTCTGAAGCCATACTCTAGCTTTGTTTCAAGAAAGAACCTAAGTAGTGAAGTAGTTATTCACTTCAAGCAAATCATTAAGGGAGTAGAACTCATGAACGGAATCAGATTTAAAGCAGTGGTCTTCACTATTTTTTTCATGGGAGCCGCACTGATAGGGCAAAGTCAATCGGAGAGCCACTTTTACCAAAGTATCAAAAGTTACATCCAGTCATAAATAGCATGTCTTTTTATCAATCTGTCATATGCAATGCAATACAAAAGGGGCTATCATTCTTTATCATTTACCAGTCAAATTAGTAGCTGAGACAAGATTATTTTTAAAAAAAAGCAGGATTACCTTAATGCTGGAAAGACCTTAAGTTATTTTATTTTTTTATACTAGCCCATCATGTATCTAACCATCCAAGTGCACATTCGGCTTTCACTGCTGTTAAGATTAAAACTGGAAACTCCGCAGTGAGTCAGTGTTATGGACGTAGGACAGAACAAGTGTAAATATCTTTTCTAGTCTATATTTGCATCTTGTAATGCCGCTTTTTTAGGTATTTTTAAAAAATATATATAAATTATTTGTAATAGAGCAGACACTGTCTGACCGTGTCTACACCGGACGCGACAGTTGTCGTGCCGCGCCCCGCTGCGCTAAAAGTCTGTCTACACTTGACGCGACAAAGCGACAGTTGCAAATCATCTGAACGTAGTGTCAGTACAGTTAATCATAAATAGAACGAGGCATCAGTTTACTGATGGGGATCGGCATGCATCGCATGGCGCCGCACCACATCCAGTGTAGACAACATCACTGGGTTCTATTGTCTTTTGTCGGATCGCGCCACTCGCGTCCGGTGTAGACATGGTGTGAGTTTTTTCAATGGGTTATGTTATAGCCCTGCTTGTTTTTAATGTTTTTATGAAATATCTGTATTGACCATGATCATATCATCGTATTATTTACTGCCATGCGAGTGTGGCAAGTGTAATGTTGTTACACTAGATTATTGAAATTATTATTATTAACTAATGGCACTAATGCAAGAGGCTTTTATTTTGAAATTTGTATTAGGGAAAATTGCACAGTGATGAATGATCATGTGATCACAAGCACAATACTATTGTGTTATTTTTATTTCTTTAATGTCAATAACAAGTCAGTTGATGTGTTGGTAATAACCGACCACTTCACAAAGCTTGCATGTGCGTACGTTTGTCCGAATCAAACTGCAAAGTCTGTTGCCCGTGTTCTGTGGAACAATTTCTTTTGTATATATGGGTTCCCAGCACGAATCCATTCTGACAAGGGTGCAAACTTTGAAAGTTCTCTGATTGCAGAAATGTTGAAATTTTCTGGTGTTTCCAAATCTCATACTACACCCTATCACCCTATGGGTAACGGTCAAACTGAAAGGTTTAACCGTACTCTTGGGGACATGATAAGGTCCTTGCCTCCGAGGTCTAAAGCTAATTGGCCTCAGATGTTGAACACTGACTTTCTCATACAATTGTACCAGGCATGAAACTACTGGCTACCCACCATTCTTTTTGATGTCTGGCCGTACCCCGAGATTGCCAGTGGATGTTTTGTTTGAGAGTGTAATTCTGGATGGGGGGACTGTCGATGTGAGTAAATATGTCCAGTCTCTGGGGAAGGATTTAAGGGAGGCAATGTCACTTGCACAACAAAATGCAAGGGTCATTCATTAGAGTTGGGTGATAGAGTCCTCCTGGCAAACAAAGGGGAAAAAGGAAAAAGAAAATTAGCAGATCGTTGGGAAAGCACAGTGTACATTGTTGTGGGTAAGAACTGTTCTTTGAATACGTACAAGATTCGCCACCCTGTTAATGGTCGTGTCAAAACTGTGCATCGGAACCTGTTAATGCCTGTAAACTTTTTACCATTGCCTGCTTGGGAGGATTCAGTGAGTTCGGAATGTGACTTGAGTTCGATCTGTGATTCGTCAAGTACTGACGTCCAGAAAAGTAACACTGTAGACAGAACTTCTCAATGGATTGCTGATTTAGATGTAGTTGCAGGGTTGGATAATGGTGAACTGAAAGATGATGTAATTCACAGTGGTGAACATGAGATTTGTGATCATGAAGTGGGGCAACAAACTGAACGGGTGGAAGGGGCAGAGTGTCAGGGCATTTCTCAAAGAATGTCCAATCCTTCAGTGTCCTTGTACATTGCATCAAATGATGAGACATCACTTATATCAGATGTTCAGAATGAAGACCGTGTATCCCAAACTGTCACGCCTGTTGTTGATCATGGTTGTGATGTTTCAGCAATAGCGAGAGAGATACCTGTGGGTTCATCTCAAAATACTACATATTCTTGTCGCAATGTAGGAGAATCTGGTGAACAGCGGAGAACATGGACGAGATTTGGTAGACTGATTAAACCTGTAAGTAGATTGATACAAACAATGTCAACTCAAAGAGTTTGTCCTGTTCTGGAAGTTTAACCTTGTTTCGTATGTTTTGTTTTTGTTGTTTCTAAGTGTATTTAATTGAATGTACACCTCTTAATTTGACATGGGTGTATGGTGTGAGGTCTCTTTTATTATCAACACACACAACGCAGAAGAAAACCCACTACACGAGCCACATAGTAATGCTTGGCGAGCCGCGCAATGAGTAACACTGATTTAAAGCTTTCATTTCAGATCACTTAGATTTGTATGTGGGTTTTGTGAACTTCATCAAACGACTTATTTATATCTGAAAGTTTATTCAAGAATGTGGCTTTCCTCACACAAAGCTATCATAGGACTATGGCTTCAACAGACCTGAAAAACCGAAACACCATATAGACAACATATTTTTGATGCTTTGATTGATGGATTTTTCAATTTAAATGAATACCAAGTATTGCATTAAGTAATGCTGAATGGTACTGTTTTCTGCACTGACTACTCATTAGCAGTGAAAACTAACAAGATTTAAATATTCAGATGGACCTGTCCTGACCCTAAGAAATACTTTCCGTAAAATAAATAATTTCAGTTCAAATTCCTTAAAGGGAAGTTTCAATACACCTTTTTTTTTTTTCAGTGCTACTGAAACACTTAATGGCTCCTCAGCAATTTGTCAAATTCAAAACATTAGCCCTCATTCACAGCCAGAGCTAAGCTGAAATCGAATTCCTCTTTATGGCTGGCTGTGCATGCACTACACTGTTAGCAGGAAAGAGGCCCAACAAAACAGAGTAAATGTGCTCATCACTCTTCCTGACTGTGTTGATTAGATTAAAAGATGTAAGGCTCCCCTGTTGCCTCTGATCCAGGACCAGCATTCACGTCTAAATAACTAGCCTTCCTTCTTACGAGGAGGACTGCAAAACCAATCCAAGATCAGTGTGAAAGGGAAAGTTAATTTCATGTTAAGTGTTGTCTCTGCTGGCGTTAGTGGTGAAAATGACCTAGTTGGACACGGAGAGAATGGTGATACGCAGTGATACGGAGTTTACTCTCAGCAGCTGGGCAGCCAGCTGTGATTTTCTAATATGCTCATTTTTCTAAATGGTTTGCTTCCCATCACCAGCTCATTTGACTAATGTAAGTCAATTACATGGACACGAACAGCCAATGCCATCAAAGATACACCAAATGACAGCCTTTTTTTGGGTGGGGGAAAGCAGAAATATAATAATATAATTTCAAGTTGCCTGAATTTGTAACAGATGTAGCACCATCTTGCTTCCTAAGCCATATTTGCCATGGAGTGCTTCCAGCTTGTTTAGCTGGCTGATGGTGGACATGTGTGCAGCGCTTAAGCACTATTAGATGATTGTTATTGGATGTTATTGGACAGATTATCTATAGGAATAATACAATAGGTTGGAGCTGAGCAGAAATTCAAGAAGAGCAGATTATGTGACACCGCCTACAGTGTGATCTAATAATTTTACAGACACGGTCACCTGCTTTTCAGTACCTATGTTTATCTCAATTAGGAACCATTTCTCATAAACCAGTGGGACTGATTCTTTAAAGTGTTAAATCATTAGCCTCAGTCTTTAAAGTCCCCCTGCAGTCACTAATTTTATCCCTTTAAATTCATCTTTGAGAATAAAAATGACATATTTAAACATTTTATCTATACAAAAAATATTTCTTCATGCCTTAAAATGGCTTGAATATAGCTCTACACCCTTACCTCATTTAGGATAACTATGAATATGCAAACTAGTTGCAGCCTCTTTCACATCGTAAATGCTCCACAATGGCAAGTGGATTGCAAGTGGCAATAGATGCTATGCGATGGCGCCGCACACGGCAGCCTCAGTGTTTTCAACATGGGACTGCACTTCATCCTGCAACATCTGGACAAAACAGGGACTTATGTGAGGATTGAATTTATTCTTTTTTTTGTGGTTTATATTTATGCATGTGTATTTTATTCACATCTTATTTTTATTATCTGTGTTTTTGTTGTCTCCGTGTACTGGAAGCTTGTGACACTATACCAAATTCCTTGTATGTGCAAACATACTTGGCAATAAAGCTCTTTCTGATTCTGATTAATTCAGCCATATTTGTTTGAACCAGAAACTGATTCCAAAGAAGAAGAGAAAGAGTGAATTATACAGGGTCGTCTACAAGTCAAAGTATCAAAATTGTAATGCATTTATGTATCACTCTCTACAACGTCACGACACGTAACAGAGTATCATTAGTATTTGACTTGACTTTGTTATTAAACAGCTATTAATGTGTTGCCAATGTTACATAAACTATGTTCCTGTGATATGCTAATGATGTAAAAAGCCCCACCCACCAAGTTGATGGGATTGGTCACATTGTTGAGACAGTCTTTGGTACACTGCAGCTTTAAGGAGAACATGTTTAGCACTGGTGTTGACCAATGTATTTGCACATGGTTTGCATATTAAGCATATTAAAAACACCAGATAGATATCTAAACAACGTTAAAAACATGATTTTCATCACATTTTTTATAATTAGTTGGACTGATGCATCAGTATGTGAGAACACAGTTGACAGTTCTTACTATGTAGGACAAAAGGGCGGAGAGAGATTTAATTTTTTTTTGCCCTATCAGAGAGATTATTTTTGCCCCTTTCACCAAGGGGATGAAAAGACACCAATGATTTATAGGGAATCTGAGGGATGACACATGCCTAGCAAGGCAACTTTTTTTAGTGGCCCAGAAGATGCAACTGAAATTGGGTTACTCACAAAATGCAAAGGGCTTCGTTTCAGCCTTACAAACTCAATCAGTCATCCCATCCCTGGAGGTCATTTTAATAATGCCACATGACAGGGATCTCTTGCCAAATAAAATGCAATCTCTATACCTAGTCTTTCGGGAATTTCACAAAACAGCATCCTTAGAATAGTTGGACTATAATCTCTGGCAAGATACAGAGTGGAAAAAAGAGATTGAATCTAAAATGGCAGGCCATCTGTAACGTTTTATTACAGGATATCAGTGATTAGATAGATAATATGGTTACAGTTGTAATCCAGTGACCTGGTGTGGACTTCTGGAATTAGGAATCCCCTGTCTATTATTGATTGATTGATTGATTGATTGATTCATTCATTTATTTATGTATGTGTTCGTTTGTTCGTTCGTCCATCCATCCGTCCACCCATCCATTAATCCATCCATTCATTCTTTTTTTTTTCATGTCAAGGTTAATGTATAACAACTTAAATTGCATTCTTTTCCTCACACACAACTACTGTATGGTTTAAGAACAACCACTACATAGACCACTATTATTTATTTATTTGTTTGTTTGAGATATTTTTGAACCAGACAGCTCCACTCATTCACTTTATTATATTTAAAATAGTGGATTTTTCTTTAAGATTGTAGGACAGAGAGTTCCAAGAAATAAAGAACATATTTTAGGTTTGGAACAACATCAGTCATTTTGGATGAACTATTCAAATAAGTAATACTTTCGTTTTGTTGTTGTTATTTCTTTAATCTCATGCAAATTCATGTCGCATTTTATTTCATGTTTACACTGGTTCTGTACTAAAATAACCAACCTGGTCTCATAAAAATATGTACAGTAACATCAAAATTACTTTTCATCCATTTATATATATATATAAATATAAATGGGTAATAATATATATATTATTATTATTATTACCCTTCAAACTCACAGCATGCTTTATAAACCTCTATAATGAGCAGGGAAGGCAAAATAGATGATGCCTTCCTATGGAACTTTATTAGCTATTATGTCAGCACTACTTTTGAAAAATTAGTGAAACACATTATTTGTTCTCATAATTCATAATATTTATATATTTTTGTACTGTTTTTCCCATCCAAATGTATTGGCAGGCACTGCGACCGTTGTTATGATCTTAATCAATGTATTACAGGTCAGGCCCATGCCATGTTGGATTTGATATTATTTTAAACAATGGCAGAAATGTATGTCTTGGAAAAAATAAAAAAAGATGTTGCTTCTATTTATCTATATCTATATACCTTCTTATCTTTTATACACATCAATATTTATATGCATATATGTTCAGTAGCTTGATAGCATTAAACATATTTCATCAGTATTTTTAATTGCAATTTATTTGCAAGTTTTGTTCTTAAATATGTGTTCAATCACCTACGCAGTATCATATATTTTAACAAAATGGGAAATGTTTTATTTGTGTCAGACACAATGTTCCTAGTTATGTCCTACAGTTAAGTCGCATTAATATTGTTTGCAAAACAGCATTGAAAGAGAATAAACTGCAGAAGCTTGGCAGCATTTTTCATGAATATGTATGAACATATCTCCAGACTTTTATTCTCAAACATCTAAATCTGCTTTGCTTTGCTTTCACAGTGGTTTCTTTCATGTTACAAGATAACAGATCATTAACTTGTTTATTCTACCTCTCAGGTACTTGTTGGTTATTCTTCAGCCTGTTCTGGACTTTGCATATGCAGGAATTGTACCTTCCTGTTTGCATATAGACATGACTATTAGCTTAGTGCTATTCAATAATTTCAAAGCAAAAGCTTACTTTTACTTCCAGAGAATAACCATGGATAATTATGACGTAAGATGTTGGTTGCTGTACAAGGAACTTTACAATGCACACAATGCAAAATCCCATGCAAGGAAGCAAACTCATATTGACAAGTTAGCTGAATAAGCTGTTTAGACCACTGTCGATATTTCAATGGAAATGTTAGAGGGAAAGTCAGGCGGATGATGAGAGATTCACAACTCAAGTGAAAAACATTACTACATTACTACCATTTCTACATTACTACCCTCATTTTCACATAACGCAGTGTTAGCACTTTCCCGCTGTTTAACTTTTCACACTCCCCAAACATATGCTCACATTACAGTATAAAACTAACAATGTCTGATTGAACATCATTAATATTGATATGTCCCTTTTATTTGAAGAGCCATGAATTGTTGACCTGAATCCCTGTTAGGAATGCTGTTAGCTGGTGAAAGGGTCATAATGAATACTCGGTCAGGGAGGCTTTGATCTCAGGTCTGTAGGGAACGTGCTTGTTTATGTAAAGATATTCAGTATATGATTAGTGTCATGGGTCTATGAACAAGCTCATGACAGAGTCTTTGTACAGCTCCATGTAACCCAAGTTTGGGGTCAGTAAGGTTGTTGTTTTTTTGTTTTTACTTTTATTTTATTAACACTTTTATTCAGCAAGAATGCATTAAATTGAACAAAAGTGAGAGTAAAGGCATTTATACCGTTACAAAACATTTGTATTTCAAATAAATGCTGCACTATTGAACTTTCCATTCAGAATCTATAATATTCTATTCATAATTCATAAAAAAATGTATCAGTTTCCACAAAATATTAAGCTGAACAATTGTTTTCAACATTGATAATACTACTACTACTAAGAAGAAGAAGAAGAAATGTTTCTTGAGCAGCAAATAAATAGCATATATTAGAATGATTTCTAAAGGATCATGTGGCACTAGAGACTGAAGACTTTTTTAATCTACTATTTATTATTATTCTTAATATAACTATATTTACAGCTCTAGACTTCATGTTCAATAACTTGAAATTTCATTAACACATTTGATTGATTGCTGCTTTTAGTAGAACAGCAAAGGGACATTTCACTGTTTCACTCCGTTTGTCTGTGCTCACAGCCTTCCAGACCAGAGTATGTGAGTGAAAGCAGAGTTGTGTAATTTTGCTTGGAGCAAGGTGCAGGTTTTAGTGTTGGTGCTTACTCTCGCTCCGAGCAAGTGAGGAGCTGGAAATGGAAAACTCTGAGTGGAGCTGGAAAAGCCACGGTGATTGCTGAATGGTGTGAGCACTGATGGTAAATTGCTGTCGCCCCACTCCACACACAACTCTGCCTGCATGTTCTTGGTGACATACAAAACTTGACGTTTGGCTTCTTACACACACAAAAACAATATATATATAATCAAGCCTATGTCTAAAACAAAGTTACTCCATTTTAATGTAAAATCTAATTTGTTGATTAATTAGTTTCAATATTTTGTATTTGATTACCTTACATTTCTTTCTTTTTTTTGAAGAGGAAAGTTGATATTGAAATATATATGATTTATTTGCAAATGATTTTATGAGTTTTTATTTGCCTTATGGGAAGTATTTGAGTATATTCACTAAAAGATTATTCATTCTTTACTCCCTTATTGCAGAGTGTACATATGTGGTGGTGGTGGTGGGGGGAGGTGGATGGGGGGCAAAATACTGGTTAGACGATGGTTCATGCCGTTTAAGGCTGCTGCTCATGCTGTGTTGCTGAGTCTTATTATTAAAGAAAGAAATGCAAATTATCACCATTGTAAACCATGTTTTATTTGTGTTGTTGTCCTCACAGACAAGACTAAAGAACTTGCCGTTATGGCATCAGAAAAATAGAGTTACATTAATTTCTTGTTTATCCTGTTAGCGTTTCGCTGTACCACCAGCGGTACACTGCATGCTTTTGAGGGTTAACTTTGTTACATACAACTAAAAAAATAAATAAATAATAAAATTAAATAAATACATACAAACATGCATACGTAAATAAATAAAATAAAAAAAGCTAATGTTTTTGTTTTTTTTCCCTTTTTCAGTGTGTTCAAAGTTCTATTACTAATTACCAGAAAGACTTACAGTGATTCTGAGGTGTTCTATGTAGGAACAAACCTTAGACTGTCACCTTTCAAAAGAGACCAAAACCATACATATACTTCAAAATGGTTCAAGAACAGCATGCAATTTATTTTGGGTATGCCTTTTTTAGGTGTTTTAGGCAAATTTTACAGAAATGCTAAGGGTTTATAGAAATGTTGTATAAAAGCATTATAACACTTGCAGTCATGCTGCATCACGATTGTGATCGTGATATTACACATACAATGTAAAGAAGGTTTACCTTTCAGATGTGTTTCTTTTGATTTGTCAAAAGAGATACATCTTAATTTGATTTGTCAGTCATTTTTCAGTTAGGGCGAGTAAAATTGTGTATATTTGATTGTGTTTTAAAATAATAAAACATTAAAAAAAAAACATTTAAACCAAACTGTTTCACATTTCACATCAATCAAATTAATTAATTAAATCAGACTTAATATCATGTAAGTCGCATGACTTTAAATTTTGTGTTATGAAAACTACATTAGATGTTTCAGTGTATTTTCCCTCATACAATATTAGATTATCTGGTAACACTTTATTGCAATAGTTCACTTTAGACACAAATCATACGTAATCATTAGAGTAGTAGACTGTCTGCTTAGTATCTGCTTACACTTTAATTTGATGGTCCTCCAAAAGACATTTTACTTACTATAAGTAACTTCGCAAGTACATGTCAACTTATTCTACTAACCCTGACACTAACCCTAACCTAACAGTCTACTAATACTCTAATGAGAGTTAGTTGACATGTAGTTGCAAATTAATGAGAGTTAGCTGAGTAGTTACTTAGCTAGTAGAAGGACTACAATGGACTACCGAAATAAAGTGTGACTGTCCAACGCAATCCTGTATATACACTAAACTAATTTCTAAATATTTTCAAATCTACCAGTAAATGGATATTGCTCTTTAAGGGGGCATCTTCCCTTACCGTACCAAAATTAATAACTTTGCTCATATAAAATGACGCCACTTCACCTAATGTTCCACTTTAGACAGGTAGTGTCAATGCAGTCATTAACATCTGTTTATGGAAGTCAGGCAAGGACACATATCCGTTCTCTGGCCCCTCTTAGAGGATTAGTCAACTCCGTATCAACAAGGTCACACATAATTATCATGGATGCAGTGGTGCCAGGGGGTGGGAAGCATGCAATCTGCAATTGCGTGCAGTTGCTGACACTCATGACACAGAGGAAAATAATTAAGACAAGGGATTCTCTTTTTTTTTTTTTTGAGAGAGAGCCTCACCTGAGGCGCAAGGCAAATGGAAGGCATTAAGATGTGGCCAAGTGCGCTACAGGGCTGCTGAGGGATACAATCACCCACATAGCAATTTTTCTCTGGGCCAGCTCCGGACCACACAACCAGCTTTTGCTTGACCCACATACCACAATGAATTACGGTCCTGGTGTGGACCAGGTCTGGATTCCAGACAAGGGACACACATGGGCCATAACTGGCCCAAGTCTCAGCCAAGTTAATTACCCATCACTGGCCCTGAATTGGGCCAGATCAAAATGTAACATTGGAACCAAAACACAACCTTAAATAAACCATATCAACACCAATTTTTAACCAGAAAGCCCAAAACTGAGCCACAAAGCTAATTTTGGCCTCGGTGGTGAAGTGTGCAGAAAATTCTGCCAGACTGAAATTTAGTCTTTGGTGAACAGTCTTCAAGAGTGCAAATCAGATTTTAAGTACCTTTCAGGCTTGCGTGAGGTTTCCACAAGCAACAAAGTCTACTTGAACAAACACTTTACTAAAGTTTAGAAAATAATTTACATACAGATCGTTACAGTTTGAAGTGAGGTACGTTCACAGTACTCTGGTTCTGTCTTACCGTTATTCATTGTAATTTCAAAGATCTTTTTTTTTATTATCATCTGTGTCATTTTTCGAATTATGATGGACCCCTCTGTAGGTTGTTGTGTATGAAGTGTCCTCAGTGCAGAGTTAAACAAGATGGCCTTGTAGGACATACAGGAAATATTTGATTTTTTTTTTAATGTTTGAGGTTTTACTTACTAGTCAGATGGTTCATAGTGCCTTGGATATGTTCATTCGACAGGAGATCCGCTCCAGCTCTGCAGCACGGCCATCAGCATGGAAGAATATAGGAACAATTTGTCACGGAGCCAACAATATGTAGTATAAAATGTCAGGTTTATTAGAAATAAAACTACAGCAGAGGTGAAATGCAGAAAAGATAAATAATATATAAAACATACCAAAAAAAAAAAAAAACAAAAAAATCTTAAGATACCAG
>NW_015659918.1:256579-257587 GCF_001515625.1 Sinocyclocheilus rhinocerous | reverse complement strand
TATCAGAATTCACATTTTTAGGTTTTACAGATGCATGATGATATAGTTGAAATATATTGTGAAAAATGCATAAGTTATTTAATAAGATTCTCAGATCACCTGTGTTTCCTGTATCGCTGTCAGCAGCTCCCATTACAAATTTTCTTGTAACTTCCCCTCGTTTTAGGGTTTTTTTCTGACACTCCTGAAATCACAGTACAATATCAATATTTGTTTGCAATGAAAGTTCAAAACGTGTTTGAAATAGTTTCAGCCCATTAGTTCATGTAAGTGACGTCACCGATTGACCCCACAGTGCAGACTTTTAGGTTACATTAATTAGCTTATAGTTACTTCAATTTATCCATTGACAAAGTACCAGCAAAACATTTACAAACTATCAAAACCGCTCATCTCTACATAAAATGTGATTAAAAGCTCAAACTTTCATTAATAAGAGCTCATCTATAGTTAGCTTAACGCTTGACAGAGGGCGTTTCTGAAGCTTGGTGCTGAAGCGACCGTCATAGTGACAACAGCCAATCACATTAGTCTTCTGGTGTTGCATGAACGCGATTGGCTAGCGTCTGCGCTAGGGTATTTGCATAAGGTGATCTGATTGGTTGACGCCTGCATTGGCACTTGAAGTTGAAAAGTTTTCAACTTCTGCCGCGAGCAACGGACCCACAATTAATTTTGCCAACGCTTGACGTCACTCCATTCAAAGTAAACGAGAGGCGTTGACGCTGACGCCCCGTGTGAATGGGACGTAATAGTTAGCCTCTATAGCTAGTTAACGGTCTTTTTGAAGACACTAAACCATTCCTGTAAAGTAAAGATTCAACAGAAACGTGTCAATTACATGTAAGAAAGTGTCAGGAATGGTTGTATGTATTATTTGTGTAATTTTAGGGACTAAACTTACCTGAAAGCAGTGAAAACAGCAGAGAGACGGACTCTCCCACTTTTCAGCTGAGTGAGTTGATGCCCCGTTTCCATGGTAACTCCCATATATATATATATATATAT
>NW_015659918.1:252393-255599 GCF_001515625.1 Sinocyclocheilus rhinocerous | reverse complement strand
GCAGTGTACTCAACCCAGGAGTCTGCACAAAAATAGCAAACCAAAATAACAAACCCTAAATATTACTAACCCAAAAGAGAGGAATGAATAGAACCTCAACTTGTAATCTACCAATCACAACCTCAACTTACCCATGAAGAAACGTGAATAAATTGCGCCTGCCTCCCACAAAATCCTGATTTTCTTTACCCTAAACACTATAATCAAATAAACAAAACAAATATAAACGTAACTAACACAATATTTTCAACTTTTACGGACGAGCCCCCATTTGTTACAGCCGGCTCTTAGGCTGCAACAAAGAGGAGTCCAGACGCAACAATACTTAACAAAACATTTATTTTAACACAACAAAATATAACATAAATGTAACATAAACGAAGGAACGAGCCAGGGTCGGCCGGGACACGCAGCACAACACGGACCGTCGAGCTCCACGCAGGAGACCATCTCCCAAACCACACGCCAGGCACTCTTAAACTCTGCGTCCAACAAGTGTCAGGTGTGCGAGCCACACCCCCTCCAATCGGCACCTAAAACACACACACCCCACAAGTGCACGCACAGCCTAAACTGGGACGTCACACACCCCCCTTTCAAAAACACCCAAAAATCCATAAACAAAACAAATTACATCAAAATAACATTCAAAAACTTTTAAAATTATAATTGAAGCTAACCCTTCCACCTCACCTACCACCTCCTCTTCCCCTCCAGCAATCTGGATCCTGAAAGCCATTTAAGGTGAGAAAGAAAGTAGTAATGAGTCAAGAAAAGTTAAGAGCATCGGAATCAGTCAACAGCGGACAGAAAAAAAGAATCAGTCGGTACCAGACAGCGAAAAAGTACGGGACAACGCATCAACTATAACGTTGTCAACTCCTCTGATATGCCGAATGTTCAAATTATACGGTTGTAAAAATAAAACCCACCGCATCAAACGCTTATTGGGACTCTGCAATGAATGCAAAAGTGTCAGGGGGTTATGATCAGAGTATACAATCACCTCTGCGCCTCCTCCGACATAAACATCAAAGTGTTGGAGCGCCCAAATCAAGGCTAAAGCTTATTTTTCGATCACAGAATAATTTCTCTGATGTTTATTAAATTTTCGAGAAAAGCATACAGGGCGCTCCAATCCACCCTCATCTGTTTGCAACAAAACGGCGCCGGTTCCGGTCTGACTTGCATCGACCTGGACTTTAAAATGTCGATCAAACCTGGGCGACATAAGGACTGGAGCTGTCCCTAACAACATTTTCACATTGTCAAAAGCCCTTTGACAATTAAGAGTCCAATCAAACTTTGTAGAGCCTTTTAACAAATCAGTCAACGGCGAAACAACTGTAGAAAAATTTGAACAAAAGCTTCGAAAATAACCAACGAGACCTAAAAAACGCATTAACTCTTTTTTTAGTAACTGGAGGAAATCGTTCAATGGCCGACACCTTCGCTTGGAGAGGACGAACCACGCCCTGCCCCACCTCCTTAGCCAAATACTTCACAGTAGCTTGGGCAAATTCACATTTCAACAGGTTCACTGTCAGGTGCGCTTCGGCTAAACGCTCAAACAATGCCCGCAACCGCCGAAGATGCTGCTCCCAAGTGTCGCCAAAAATAATCACGTCGTCCAAATAGACGGCGCACCCCTCCAAACCAAAAACGATGTGATTCATCAACCTTTGAAAGGTTGCCGGCGCGTTCCGCAGCCCAAAACTCATAACGGAGTAGGAGTACAGCCCAGATGGTGTAATAAAAGCGGTAACTTCTTGGGCACGTTTCGTTAACGGCACCTGCCAGTACCCTTTCAAAAGGTCCAACTTACAAACTTTGACGCACCCACTTGGTCGACGCAATCCTCCACACGAGACAAAGGAAATGCATCGGGTTTCGTTATGTTATTCAACTTCCGGTAATCCGTACAAAATCTGTAGGTACTGTCTGCTTTCTTTACTAACAAACAGGGCGATGCCCAACTAGAGAAGGAAGGTTGGGCTATTCCATTATCAAAGCATATATTGGACCTCTGTTTCTAACGCCTTTCGCTTCTGTATGTCTCCAAACAACATGGGAAAATCAGCCACTAAACGAATTAACTCAGACCTATACTCATCAGGCAAATGACCCAACACATTCCCAATTTTCAAGACTCTGAGTTTTTCAGACGCGGTAACAGCTCACTGTCCCCGGGTGCCTTAACATCCTCACCATCACCAGGAGAATGATGAGGTCCCTCAACTACCACAGCGGCTGCTACAACAGGACTTATCTCTACGTCAACACTACGAGAGAAATATGGTTCAAGCAAATTCGCATGACACAACTGACTAGAATTCTTTCGATCAGTAGTCGCAACTATATAGTCTTGCTCAGATACCTTTCGTTTAACTGTATACGGGCCAGAAAATCTCGCACAAAACGGAGATCCAGGCGAAGGCAACAAAACGAGTACTTGATCACCTGGACTGAAGTCACGACATTCCGTACAACGGTCAAACAATCTTTTCATCTTAACCTGCGCCTTTACCAGATGTTCTCGCGCTCTTTGTCCTGCCAAAACTGCCTGCGAAAACCATTAACATAATCTAACAGATTTTTAGGAGAGTCTTCACTCTTTAACCCCTCTCGCAAAACCGCAAGAGGTCCCCACTCTGTGCGTGATATGCGCTAGACTGATTATGTTTCACACCAAGCCATTTCAAAACCTCCACAAACATTCCCGAAGGGAATATGCTGCAGGATAGCAGGTTGTTTGGCACATAACTGTAAGCAAATACAAATTACCAGATTTGGAAGGAGGCAAAGGGCCGACACAGTCAGCTATGATATGGGAATACGCTGCAGGATAGCAGGTTGTTTGGCACATAACTGTAATCAAATACAAATTTCCAGATTTGGAAGGAGGCAAAGGGCCGACACAGTCAACTATGATATGGGAATACGCTGCAGGATAGCAGGTTGTTTGGCACATAACTGTAAGCAAATACAAATTACCAGATTTGGAAGGAGGCAAAGGGCCGACACAGTCAACTATGATATGTTCAAACGGTTGACTGACAACTGGTATTGGACACAATGGCACAGGCTTTAAAACTTGATTGCGTTTACCCCCCACCTGACAGATGTAACATGTTTTAATAAATGCTGCAACATCTTTTTTTAGACGCGGCCAATAGAATTGCCGCAAAATCCGATAATAAGTTTTC
>NW_015659918.1:250411-252310 GCF_001515625.1 Sinocyclocheilus rhinocerous | reverse complement strand
GTATTAAGACATTTTTCCCTGCACTCGAGGCAGCTGAAAAGGGTAACACAGACTCTAAAACAAAAGCTCCAGTGTCTCGAATAATCTTACACTGTTAGTAGAGACATTGTCACCTTTTGTCCATACTATCAGGTAATGAGACAAAGCCATCCGTGACAAACGGAGCATAATTGGAACTAGAGTCTGTCCTTGTTTTTGATTTCACAACAGAGTCGGGGAATATAGGCGAATTTACAAAAGGTGACAATGTCTCTACTAACAGTGTAGGAACCACATAATTTCCCTTTTTACTTCGTGAATTCAGTTTGCTTGCCAATACTGGACACTAATTTTTCCAATGACCAGAACCAAAACAATAAATGGCAAACATTAACGTAAATTTTTCCCCGAACGAAGTTAACCGTTTTTTGAACAGCAAGCACACAATCAATTTTCCATGAGGGATGTGAGGATAAATTTTCTTGGTGGCCTACCCCACCCACACGACCAACGAATCCACTTTTATGGGTCAAAATAAACTCATCTGCCAACACGGCGGCTTTTGCGACAGTGGTAGGTCTATTTTCATTTATATAAGTTGCAACGTTGTCAGTGACGATGTTTCTAAATTGTTCCAACAGGACCAAATCTCGCAATTCCTCAAAAGTACTTACATTAGAAGCAGCGCACCACCGATCAAAATGCATAGTCAGCTCTCTTCCTACTTCTACATGAGTTTGACGTTCTCCTCTCTGCCAATTTCTGAAATGCTGACGATACGCCTCCAGAACTAATTCATACACTTTCAAAACGGTAGACTTAACTTTGTAATAATCCTTTCGATCTTCTACTGCCAGCACCATAAAGGCCTCTTGAGCTCTACCCGTAATAACACTTTGAAGCATCACTACCCAATCCGCAACAGGCCAATTACGTTCCTCTGCTATACTCTCAAACAATGAGAATAAAACATCTGGGAGCTCATTAAACTTAGGAAGTAACTTTAAATTACTCACCACATCAAATGTACGTGATCTATTTTCCTTCGATGGTGCACCATCAGGAATTAATTTACCTTCCCCAATTAACTTTAACCATTGAACTTGCAACTCAAACTCTCTTGACAATTTTTCAGCTTCCAACTGTTGAGTATTTTTAAGTTGCAATAATTCAATCTCACGTCATTTAAGTACTTCATCCATTTTTATCTTTTCCAACTCAACCTCATGTTCTTTAACCACTTAAGCCATCTCCCCATCATGCATTTGTTGCATTTCCAAAATTTCTCTCTTTTGATCAAATGATAAACCTGAAAAAATGTCTACTGCTTCCTTTAACTCCAGTGGAGTGCCCTTTCCGACTGACAGCATTTTCTTTTCACCCAATTTCTCTTTCAAAATCGCTTTCAAATCATTCTTTAACCATTTGTCTAATTCTCCAGTCCCATAATATTCTATAAGCTCCCACAATTGGGCTTTGGACAACAAATTCAATAAAGTCTCCGACGGAGTTTTAATAAAGTCTTCAACAGATGCCATCCTTACCAATATGACACCAACTCAAAAACCCCAAATCACGTAAATTCATATGCAAGAATTATAACTACAGAAAATACAGATGAGAATTAATTCATAAATCCACTTCCTAACTACTCCCCGTTCCCACACTATTCTACCTAAATCTAAACTATAATCTTCATGCAACTCCCAAGAGTCGAGCGCCTTTAAACACTAAAATACCGCTGGTAGTGAATCGGGCAAATCAGTCCAATTCACAAACCACAGCAGTGTACTCAACCCAGGAGTCTGCACAAAAATAACAAGCCAAAATAACAAACCCTAAATATTACTAACCCAAAAAGAGGAATGAATAGAACCTCATCTTGTAATCTACCGATCACAGACTCAACTTACCCATGAA
>NW_015659918.1:228024-250285 GCF_001515625.1 Sinocyclocheilus rhinocerous | reverse complement strand
GGAATTAATTTACCTTCCCCAATTAACTTTAACCGTTGAACTTGCAACTCAAACTCTCTTGACAATTTTTCAGCTTCCAACTGTTGAGTATTTTTAAGTTGCCATAATTCAATCTCACGTCGTTTAAGTACTTCATCCATTTTTATCTTTTCCAACTCAACCTCATGTTCTTTAACTACTTTAGCCATCTCCCTATCATGCATTTGTTGCATTTCCAAAATTTCTTTCTTTTGGTCAAATGATAAACCTGAAAAAATGTCTACTGATTCCTTTAACTCCAATGGAGTGCCCTTTCCGACCGACAGAATTTTCTTTTCACCCAATTTATTTCAAAATCGCTTTCAAATCATTCATTTTTAACCGTTTGTATGATTCTCCAATCCCATAACATTCTATAAGCTCCCACAATTGGGCTTTGGACAACAAATTCAATAAAGTCTCCGACGGAGTTTTAATATAGTCTTCAACAGATGCCATCCTTACCAATATGACACCAACTCAAAAACCCCAAATCACGTAAATTCATATGCAAGAATTATAACTACAGAAAATACAGATGAGAATTAATTCATAAATCCACTTCCTAACTACTCCCCGTTCCCACACTATTCTACCTAAATCTAAACTATAATCTTCATGCAACTCCCAAGAGTCGAGCGCCTTTAAACACTAAAATACCGCTGGTAGTGAATCAGACAAATCAGTCCAATTCACAAACCACAGCAGTGTACTCAACCCAGGAGTCTGCACAAAAATAACAAGCCAAAATAACAAACCCTAAATATTACTAACCCAAAAAGAGGAATGAATAGAACCTCATCTTGTAATCTACCGATCAACACAACAAAATATAACATAAATGTAACATAAACGAAGGAACGAGCCAGGGTCGGCCGGGACACGCAGCACAACACGGACCGTCGAGCTTCACGCAGGAGACGATCTCCCAAACCACGCGCTCCGCACCAACACGCCAGGCACTCTTAACCTCTGCGTCCAACAAGTGTCAGGTGTGCGAGCCACACCCCCTCCAAGCGGCACCTAAAACACACACACCCCACAAGTGCACGCACAGCCTAAACTATGGTCACAAAACACATAATTAAACACACAACAAGAGCTTTATGCATTTTAAAAATAGATTTAAAAAATGTTTCAATATATTTAACAGTGTTTCACATATATGTGGATATATTACCTTTCTGTATGGGAAAACATTGGGATTTTACTCAAAAATATTTGAAATGGATTTTAAATGTGGGTCAAGATCGGCCATACTTGTGTGGCCCACATATCTATATTTGACATCTGGGCCAAATACTACATTTGACATCTGGCCCATGTCTTGTGTGCCATCTTAAACCCGGTACCATTTCTGCCAAACCCAGGCCATGTTTGGCCCACATGCTGTATGCCAGTGCCGGATGAATGCCAGCTGTGCCAGATGCATGCCAAATCTGGGCCAAATTTGTTTGCTGACTGGGTAGTCAGAAAATGACTCAAGATAAAGATGGACATGTAATAGATTTTTATTTATTGGTTTCCCTGTCCTTCATCCAAAACAGTAACTCTGTCCAAAACAGGCCTATGTCTAAACATGTCATATGTTTAATTTGATAACAATAACGTATACATGGAAAATACATTTCCATTACCCCTCCAGCCAGTGAATGACCTGTGATATAAAGAAATGATCTGCTTCCATTTGATATTGTAACAAACGCTTGCACACAGTACCAATAAATTAATACGTTTTATTCATCAGTAAAAAAAAAACAAAAACAACAAAAAACAAACAAATAAAAAAATCTGTGTGAAAAACCCCTCTGCTATGACATATGCGATCAGGTGCTGTGTTTGAGATTTAATCGGGATTTTTGAATCAATAAAGCAGCGAAACGTGGGAAGCAGCAGTGACAGACTGTGTGTCGTGTGCTTCAAGCTGACCGAAACATCGTCTGAATAAAACACTCCACAAGTCCCTCCGCGATATCTCTTTCATTAAACACATTGTCAAAGTGTTTGTTAAAAACACGGATGACACATTCAAATATTCACCACTGTTAATACACAAAATTTACATGAAAAGTACACGCAACCTTGTCCATTACCGTGCTCATGCCGTGGATTTGATCTGACGGTGTTACAATAAATGTTCACTTGTAGCAATCTTTGGTCTCTAAATAAAGTTCAGTACCTCTACAATATGTATACGTTGGTTTTACTCGACTAAATTACTTAACAACTTCAATTTTATTCAAAATATGAAAGGAGAAAACACAAGCACCGGTCGCTCATGCAGGAGCACAGACACTGAGCAGCGCTGGTTGAGTCTACACGGTTCTCATTCTGTGGTTAAATGCGCAGCGCCGCACAACAGCCGCTCATTCATTCTTTGTTGTTTACAGTCACAGTTTGAGTCCAGATTCGATCAGAGAGATCATGGCAGAAACCGCTCCAGCAGCTGCCGCGACCAAAGCGGCCAAGAAGAAACCAGCAGTTAAACGCAAGAAAACGGGTCCGAGCGTCGGCGAGCTCATCGTCAAGGCTGTGTCCGCGTCTAAGGAGAGGAGCGGTGTGTCTCTCGCCGCACTGAAGAAAGCGCTGGCTGCCGAAGGCTACGATGTGGAGAAGAACAACTCCCGCGTCAAGATCGCCGTCAAGAGTCTGGTGACTAAAGGCACCCTGGTCCAGACCAAAGGAACCGGCGCCTCCGGCTCGTTCAAACTCAACAAGAAACAAGCCGAGACCAAGACAAAACCCGCGAAGAAAATCGCTCCTAAAGCCAGGAAGCCCGCAGCCAAGAAACCTGCCGCCACTAAGAAGCCCAAGACCGCAGCAGCGAAGAAGCCTGCCGCTAAGAAATCTCTGAAGAAAGCCAAGAAACCCGCTGCTAAAAAGGCAACGAAGAGCCCCAGAAAAAGCAAATAAACCAGCGACTCCTAAGAAAGCACCAAAGAGCCCTAAAAAGATCAAGGCAGCCAAACCCAAGACGACGAAACCCAAAGCCGCCAAACCTAAAAAGACAACAGCCAAAAATAAATAAAATCGCAATCATCTGTGGTTTATCAAAACGGTTCTTTTAAGATCCACCTACTAATTCATTGTAAAGAGCATTATTATTATTATTATTTATTTATTTTTTATATATGTTCAGTGAGGCAAAAATAATTTGACATCTGGGCCAAATACTACATTTGACATCTGGCCCATGTCTTGTGTGCCGTGTAGGGAAGTCATGGCCTAATGGTTAGAGGGTCGGACTCGTAACCCAAAGGTTGCGAGTTCGCGTCTCAGGTCCGGCAAGAATTGTAGGTGTGGGGAGTGAATGTACAGCGCTCTCTCCCACCTTCAATACCGCGACTGAGGTGCCCTTGAGCAAGGCACCGAACCCCCAACTGGTCCCTGGGCGCCGCAACATTAGCTGCCCACTGCTCCGGGTGTGTGTTCACGGTATGTGTGTGTGCACTTAGGATGGGATAAATGCAGAGCACTAATTCCTAGTATGGGTAACCGTACTTGGCCACATGTCATGTCACTATTTCACTAAACCCGGTACCATCTCTGCCAAACCCGGCCCATGTTTGGCCCACATGCTTTATGCCAGTGCCGGATGAATGCCAGCTGTGCCAGATGCATGCCAAATTTGTTTGCTGACTGGGCAGGGGCATGTTAAGAGCTTAAATGAGAGCAGGCTCGTCCATCAAGCGGGAAACAAGATGCAACATGCTGACAGCTGCAGGAGATTGCATTGATTTTCAGTTCACCACTTCCCGCTTCACATTTTTAATGTACACAAAAAAGGTGACCGCTTTATGCTTCGTAAAATCTGTGTCCTCTACATAGTAGAAGGCCTTGTTCAGGTTATAGGGAACAGAAAGTAAAAACTGCTAATGCATCAAGATTTCACATGAGGAGAGACACTGAAATAAATGACACACTATATCACCCTTTCAGCATGTTCTGTGTCTGTTCAGAGGGTAAGTGTGAAGACTTGTATTCTAGTGCAGGTTATAATTAATTATTTACAGGTGATTACTGTATCAACAGGTTGATGGATTCTATCTGCTCTGATGGAGCACAGATAGAATTGCTGCGTAAAGCACATTCATGAGTACGGTATGGCACACATAATCACAATGGATGTAAGGAGGGAAGAAAATAAGGATTCAAAGGAGAAAAGAGTAAAAATGTAAAAGAGGTAAGAGTCATCAGCTTTTCATCTAGTGTTATCCCGATCTTATAAAGATAGGTGAATTTCTAAAGAATTTAAGAACTTTAAAGGGGTCATATGATGCGATTTCAATTTTTCCTTTCTCTTTGGAGTGTAAAGCGTAACTACTTTGTTTGGCCTTCCAAAAGAGGATGATATCCGCTTCATCATACCTAGAGCTGATCCGTGCTGGTCGCTGAAGAAATACATAAACTACGCGCTGTGGATCGAAATTGTATTTACAACACTGTTCCAGAACAGTTTAACCCAAATATCTAGATGTGTGCAGCGCATTTTATGGAGGACTGTTTCCTGATCCTGGTAGAGTAGACTACAGTGCCGGCTGTTCTGACTCACAGACTGTAAGTATGTTTTTTATATTTAAAGAATTGCCATTGATGATTCAAACGACGAGTTTTGTAGAGTAGCACTTGTTGTTTGTCATTTCTCCGATCACAAATGCAGACATGGTTTTATGTTTACGCGGCGCGATGCAACGCAATGCGTAAAAAGACAGTATAAGTCATTATAATCCGTAATTATGTCCCCACTGGATGCAACAAATGCCTCGTTTATAATGGGTTTTAATGTTTTTGTCTCGTCGCTCCGGCCGGACAGGGCATCACAATATGGTGGGGGCGTAACATTTCCGTCACACGCTTGAGGTATTCGGCCAATCACAACGCACTGGATAGCTGGCCAATCAGAGCACACCTCTGATCTGTGAGGTTTTAAGGTCATAAGTATTGTTCTAGAAGAAGAAGAAAATTAAGCAAAATACATAAATCAGACACCATAAGATATTATTATAAATAATAATAATAATATGTATTATTATTATTTTTATTATTATTATTATTATTATTATTATTATCAAAATAAAGTGTTATCAGGTATTAAGCAGATAGTCTACTAATACTCTAATGACTGCTAGTTGGCATGTATTTGCAAAGATACTTAGAATTTGTAGGATGTCTGAAGTAGACTATCAAAGTTGACGGCAGCCATTGACTTCCACAGTATGGAAAAAAATATTATGGAAATCAATCGTCAACTGTTTGGTTACCAGCATTCTTCATAATATATTATTTTGTGTTCAACCGTACCGAACGGAAATGAACCGAAACAAAACAAAACAAAACAACAAATACAGGTTAGTAAACAATGACATAATTTTCTTTTTTTGGGTGAACAATTCCTTTAAAAGTGATATTTTTTTCGTATTGTTGTACAGCATTTTGAGTTATTTTTTTCTTTACTGAAATGAATGCGCTTTATAAATACATGACATGAGTACCATGCCATTTTAAACAATATTCATATGTAGATAATTCATGTAAAGTGAGCATGTAATAGTAATATGATATAGTACAGAATATTTGTAAATATAAATAGCAGATTTATATATACACAGTAATATTCAGTCCAAGCTTTAGTTATACTGTATGTTGTGATATAGTTTAGATGTGTGACTATGTTACTGATTTTTTTTAAATTCAGAAGCTTGTTTGTATTTGATGAGAAATCATTTAAAGTTAATTTATCTGCAATTTACAGATAATTTGCCAGTATTTTATGCAAAACTCTTTTTAGCATTGATTAAAAACAAGCATTGTAAAAAAATAAAAATAAAATAAATAAAAACTTTGTGTGGTGGGTTGGGTCAGGGTTTTATGGGGTGGGGAGGGAAATCTAGGCCTATGAGTTTGGTCTGTACTGACCAACCCAATTCTCCTGAATGCTTGACCACAGAACTGTTCACTGTTCTCTGTCTTTTCCTTCTACAGACCACCTGGCGGTCAGATAATTTACCACAAACAACCTCCAGAGGCTGACATCACCTTAGGGTGCTCCCTACATCTCATCAATCAGCCCTACTATTATCTGCAAAGATGGTAAGGCTCTGCCTCTCCAACCAGACATTTATCAAGGCATCGCTGAGCCACCTAGAGGAATGATTCAAAGTGCCTTAAAGACTTTTCAACACACCCTTGTCTGCTTGTCATCTTTGAAAGCACCTGAGAGAGACACATCTCTCAATTTCATTCTCCTCACTTCCTTTTATACGACAACACAACACAGCAGAATAAATGCAACTTATTCTCTTGCCCGTGAGCTTACCAGAGAGAGTGAGAAAGAGAAAAGTGAAAGAGAACAGGAGCAGAGGTCTTTAAATGCAGGAAAATGCCATGTTTCCCACAGAGCTCGGCCACTGAGTGGAGGAGAGCTGTCAAACACAATCACAGCCTCGTATTTACACACGCAAGTTTCAAACAGCTCATCAGAGTTGTATGTACGTGGCTTTAGGCACTACTAGGGACACCTAATTGGAGAGAAATGAGCTTGACAGCTGTGAATGCAACACCAGTGACTCATAGATGTGCTGATTCTGTGTTGTTCTCAATGTGAAGCAACTATTTTTATGTGTGATTGAATTATTTGGTGGTAAACCAAAAAGCAAAGGATCATGGTAATGCAAATCTACATGGAAATATGTTAATAAATGAATTTATTGCACATGACAAGCCAAAAAAAAAAAAAAGATTAGCACTCTTCTGTTCTTGTGTTTTCTGCCATCCGTGTACATTGAATATAAAAAAGTCATATTTAGCTTGTTTTTGTGTGCTATTGCTAGTTTGTAGTTAATCTCAAGTGATTCTTGTTACATTGACACATCTCATTTTATTGGGTTCACTCAAATCAATTAGATTTCCACTATACTGGCTGTTGAGTTTACATAAGGAGTGGCCAATCCTGCTCCAAGAGAACCAATGTCTTACAGAAGTAAGTTTCAACCTGCTTCAGCACACTTGCCTGGAAGTTTTTAGGATTCCTGAAGACCTTCTTACCTGGTTGAGGTGTGTTTAATTTGGACTAAAGCTAAACTCTGCAGGATAGTGGCCTTCCAGGAACAGGACTGGACAACCCTGCTTTAATTAGAATGATTAATTCAGCAATCACCTGCTGGCCCATATCATGTTTTAAGGATGTTATATAAAGGACAACTATTTAAAGCACTTCTTCAACCTATCTGATATGGGCGACCAAAAAAAATTGTCTTAAATAGCAGCCCTTTAACCACAACAACCATCCTTTAAACAATAACATTCACATTGTGCAGTTGATGTAAAAGTGCTGAAACTATTTGACCTCTTTCAACATTACAGTGAACATAATCAATCATTGCCTTCCTGTGGCTTTCCGACCCCTCATGTTCACACAAGCATATGGCCGCACTTTTCCAGTCACTACGACCTACTGTCAGTGACTGTCAGAATGATTATTGCAGTCCTCAGATAACTTGCATACAAAACACATTACGGTTCCCTTTTAGGGAAATTTATTCCAATGAGAAAAAACTATTTACTGGCAAGTTTTCTTTGGAAGAGAGATTTTGAAAAGTTCCTCTTTCTGGTGTTTGTATTGTCTTAAAAAAAGTTAACTGACGTGTAGTCAAGCATGGTTTCCCATACTTGGAATTTGTGCTCTGCCTTTAACCCATCCAAGTGCACACACACACAGCAGTGAGTAGTGAACACACACACACACACACACACACACGCACACTGTGAAGTAAATACACACCTGGTCAGTGGGCAGCCATTTTTGCTGTGGCACCTGGGGAGCAGTTGGGGGGATCGGTGCCCTGCTCAAGGGTCTCACCTCAGTCATGGTGTTGAGGGTGGAAGAGAGCGCTGTCAATTCACACAATCTGTCTGTCTGCTGCACTCCCCATAATGGGGATTGCTATGTGGTGCATTTTGGCTGCACACACCGCCGCAGTTCCTCCTGAGGTGGCGGCGTCCACTGCAGAACCTCCAGAGGCAGAGGCATCCGCTTCAGCTCCTCTCATGGCAGTGGCACCCACTTCTGAACTATTTGTCTGTCAAGTAATGACCATGGAGGTCGTCCCTGAATTCTCTGTCTGCCATGTCATGGCCAAGGAGCCTGTCTGTGAACCCTCTGACTGTCCTTTCATGGCCAAGGAAGCCATCTGTGAACTCTCTGCCTGTCCAGCCACGGCCAAGGAGGCCATTTATGAGCTCTCTGCCTGTCCCGAATTCCCACCAAGCCTCACTCTCCCACCTCATCTCCTCAGCTACCTCTCTTCCTAGGCCCCATTTCTCCTGGTTCCTGTCTTGTCCCTCAACTCATCCTCTGTTTGAGGTTTGCTGTGTGGATTCACCGTGGGACGTCCAGTCTCCAGCTACATCATGGTTTTGGAGGATCCCCGGTCTCCACCTCCAGCCTCCGAGTCCTGTACTCCACCTCAGCCCTTCGACCCATTGGCTCCAAACTTGGCTCCTAGCTCCCTCGTCTCCACAGTGGCACATCAGCCCACCAGCTCCGCCGGGCTCCCTCCCCCCGGCTCCACCTTGGTCCTCTGTCGCTCCGGCTCCACTGTGGTCTCCGGAGCCCCGCCTGCACCTCGGTCACCAGAGCCGTCAGCTCTGCCTTGGCCCTCAGTATCCTCAGTGTCTCCCTGGCTCTGCGGCTCTCCGTCTGTGCCCTGGGCTTGGAGAGGGTTGAGGTCTCTGTCACAATCCTTGTCTTGTGTGCCTTGTGTAGGACTTTTATGTTGATGTGTTTCCCTTGTGTATGTATTCACTCCCTGTGTTTTAGTTCCTGCTTCCTTTGTGCCCTTGCCTTGTTGCCTTCTTGTTCCTGTATGGATGTTATTCGTGTATCCTTATCTTGCCTTGTTTTTTGCCCTGTTCCCTTGCCTAGATGTTCTTTGTGTTTTGGCTTTAATAAATGCTTAGCTGCATTTGGCTCCTCTGCTTCGACAACACATAAATATGGGTTTGCTTTTTTCTGATATTACTGTAGCTATTACTGCTAGTTTGTTTCCTTGGGTCACTGATTAGGAATTCAGATTTGAAATATCAAACTTATTTACTAATATTTGTTTATCTAGGCATCTTTTGCAACATTTCTATATACATGGATATATATATATGTGGGGTATCAGAGCGACGCAGACAAGTTAAGATTCGATCAAGAACATGGTTGAAACACGAGGAGCCGAATTCCACAGAAAGACCCAAGACAACAGGATGTTCGTAAATCAGATCCTAGTGCCAGCCAGTCTGAAGCAAGCCTAACCAACCAACTCTTTCACAGAACAGCTTGCAACATTAAACAATCATATTCATGTTTAGTATGCGTGTGTTTGAATCTTCTTGCTTGAAACGTTTCTTCCAATCAATTCTTTGTCAAATGTATCATATTCTTGTTATAGAAATTATGTCCAAAATTATACTCTGCAAGAGCGGGACAATTCGGACCATGTGACTGATGGGATGACATGTTGATTTATGTATTGGGAGGAGAAACATACAACACCCTGAGCTAAGACATTGTCTAATTGGTCAAGACAAGATTTGGGATGTGTCCAAAAGCCCAGTTTAATACTCAGGACACCATCAAATTATGTTTCTAGCTTTTTGGTCATAGCTTTTAGCCACCGCATTTTGATGCTGCTTTTTAGCGCTCTGTGAGCGTGCTCTGGCTTACACGCCAGCAGCTCCTCTAAAACAATTAGGATAAAACCCATCTAGTCTCGTTACTCTTTTCGTTCCTTTACTTTAGTTTATTTTCTTTTCTGTTGAGAGTTTCGTGTTCTCAGTTAAGTTTTGGCGCAACTCCGTGTCTCCAAGGTCACCCCAAGTCTGTGACCGCCTCAAAACTTCAACCAGCCCACAACTCCGCATCTTCAGCCAACGCCCAACCACTGGCTTCCCAAGACGTCACTTCAACGACTACTGAACTTCCAGCCAATCAGCAACCTCGGGAATCCCCCTTTTCTGCAATGACGACAACAAAGGGAGCCCCCCTACACAGGCAACACAAGTACCTCCAGATTCTAGCTGAACTGGTGCATTTAATATAAATTTTAACCTCATTGAGGAACTCAATTCGAGGGTTAATTAAGTGATTGATGGTTGTTCAGGTCTATTCAATTGCACATATTGCTATAAACTTGGGATTTTACATTTTCATCCTCTTAAACTCATTCTTTTATCACTTTCTCTCTTCCTGCAACTTGTGTGAATGTGTGAGTGCGTGTGTTTATGTGTTAGACTAGTTTATATGACTTAGATCTATCTAATAAAGCCTTATTTATATTGAAAATAGAAGTATCTTGTGTTTTGTGCTTACAAGTTAATATCTTAAACTGCCGATCTTGTTACTGTGCTAATAAATAGTGTTTTCACTATATTTTAGATATCCATTGCAGAATTGATGTTATACGGCTCGTTCAATGAATCGCTGACCGACTCAGTGATCAGCTGTAAAACCGTGATTCTGTCCAAATTCCCTATAAAATCATAAATGATTGCCTTTGAGCTAAATTGACCTGTTTCCCTTACATATATATACTGTATATATACAGTATATATGTGTGTATTGTATTTAGTATAGTACTTTTAATAGTATATATATATATATATTTCTGTTTTTCTTTTTTAATAAATCTGCAAAGATGTCAACAATTCTGTGTTTTTCTGTCAATATGGGGTGCTGTGTGTACATTAATGAGGAAAAAAAATTAACTTAAATGATTTTAGCAAATGGCTGCAATATAACAAAGAGTGAAAACTTTAAGGGGGTCTGAATACTTTCCGTACCCACTGTATATATATCTGAGGCATAAATGTGGTTCTTGTTATAATAGGTCATAGAGCTGCCATATACACATAAGGTTGACTGCCATCTAATTGAATGTCCATCATCCAGCCTGAGTTATCGTATTAGCTACCACACAGGGGCCGAATTATGATGTGATGACTCAGTCTTCAGTTAAAAACATCAAGATGGCTTTACACAAAATATTCCACCAGAAATAGTTTAGTAAGCAAGCTAACAGTTTTGGGATATAAAACTGGTAACTGTTAAGATATACTATTATACAAGATTTTTGTTTTTTCTTTGATAAGCAATATATAATAAATATAATAAAATATATTAAACATGCATGCATCAGTTAACCCTAGAAAACATAGCTAATGTTCTTGTACACTTAGGCGCATATTATTTATAACACAGCTTCTTCTGACAATGAAAATAAATGTGAATAATTATTAGATTGTGTGTCGGTGTGTGAGTGTGAGTAACTGTAATAATTATAGAATGAATTGTTACGGATCACAGCATCTTCTTAGTGACAGTTTGTTATTTATTTTCTTATTAAATATAATTCTGAAAATGCATGATATTTAGCGTTGCCTAGTTACATTGTAGTTACATAGATAACAGGTTAGAAATACAACAACGTATTATATTTATTTATTTATGTATTTATTTATTCATCTGGACCAGCCTATGCATTTGTGGGTTAAATTTATTTGAGAAAAAAAATAAATAAATAAAAATAAATAAATAAATAAATACCATAGACAGGGCAGAAGAAGCTACTTGTGTGGAAGGTTTATACTGTTGTCTCCAATGACGTGCTAAGATGATTAAGAATGCTCTGTTGAGATAGACAGAAATGTATGGCTTTAACGCTGTTAATTGCCTGTATTACTTTGGGCAGGTAGGGTTTAACTGGAGGATTCAGTGGTCACTAGTATCCACAGCGCAATAACTCAAAGAGAGTGAAGAGGAAAGAAACTCACAGTGGTTGGCAAGGATATACAAACAGACTAATTATCACATCTCGTTAAGTGGTAATTGCCACCGTGATAAGTTGCTTGTCTGCACTAATGCCTTGCAACCCCCCCTGTGCAGTATTAAAAACCAATGCCTTGGTTTTTAATACTGCACAAACTGTATTTTCTATTGCCCTACACCAACCCTACACATAAACCTACCCCTTACAGAAAACTACTGGCAATTTTTGAATTTCATAAAACACCGTTGTGTATGTTTTTTAAGCCTACACACACACACACACACACCACTACCACCACTAACATGCACAAAAATATTATTTCTATATATTTTCTTCGTTGTACTGTTAATAAGCCCAAGTTCCTCCAGCAGGCAGTCCAGTGGATTCATTAGAGACCATGTAAAAGAGCGCTATAATCTTTACAGCACTGGGTAGAGCGTCCATTTTTATAAGTCTTCTAATTAGACATTACTAGCACGGTCATGTGCACACATTGGCTGTGTCCGAGATTGCCCTCTATATCCTTGTATAGTGCATTGTATAGCCATTTGTAGTGGTGAACAAAACCATAGTGGACATTGAGTACACTCATTCAATCCCATAATGCATCACAACAGATAGAGAATGATTTCTATGCACAGTCACTTCTGTGTTTTTTTTTTTCTCGGGTTGATTGATAATGATTGTCACCATTACCAGGTTTTGTATGCTGATTGCGTGCAGTATTGACAACTCAAAATAAAAATTCAATAAAGAAACAACAAGCTCACCACAGTAACATTTCAACACCTAAGCATCCTTGGTTGAAAGATGATAAAATATGATATTTTATGTAATATAATGCATAGCATTACATTTACAGTAGACTTTGATTTATTAAAGGATTCACATGCAAATTTGATATGCAAACTTATCTACTAACATTATGTACGGAGGCTAGCATTTTTTTCAGATGAACAGAATAGGATCTATTTTCAGTTGTTGTTTAATTCCTTAAATGGAAATGCAACTTGGGGTGTGCCTGAGTGCAATAGATTAAATATGATTTATCAATCCCAGAATCTGAAACTATGTGAGCAAGTTAATACGACTCTCAGTTCTTAATCTGATTCACACTCTGCACCACCCTGTAACTGAGACAAAATGGAAACTTTGAGAAAGAAAAATGCATAATGCATCCAATGTTGCAAGACTGCTGACACACATTCATGTGAGATCATTTTAAATAAGTGAATTTAATAAAATGAGATCAAGTGAATTTAATGCATTGCTGTCTTATTCAAACTATGAGTGTGATATTGATTTAATTTAACCATATTTTTGCAGTAAAACAAGGTTTTTTTGTTTTGTTTTGTTTTTTGCAGTTTGATTTAAAATCACATTTACACATTGACTATGTACATTACTTAGCCTGCATTGATTTCACAGTAACATCCATCCATTCACTGTCCAAACCACTTGACCTATATAGGGGCACGGAAAGCAGAAATACAAATAATGTATTTTATTATAAAAAATCTTGTGCAGTCTTGGCCATTTTTTGTCGTGAATCAGTTGTTCTGGAATGATCCAGCTCAGTTGTTTCTCAGGCTGAAGCTCATTTAGAAACTGCCCACAAAATCTATTAGAAGGTGAATGGGGGTCGTGTGGAAGGTCACAGAGTAGTTTGAAAGAAAGGAATGTAACAGCTAATAGCTGGGAAGCTGATACAAACAGGTGAAGCAAAATCTGATGGAACAGCAGCTGAGTTTTCATTACGTACCTGTCTTTATGCACAGTATTATCGCTATCATCACTGCACAGTGTGACAGACACCTATAATCTACATTCACCACATCTAAAATATGACAAAATAAAATGTCATGAAAAGGCTGATTGTCTTTTTTAGAGTACTGAAGCAAGATGAATCTGTATGTATTGTGAACAGAGCCCAGTAAAGCCTACCCTTCAAGAGGTCTTCAGGGAGAGGTATAAAATTTGCCACTGATAGAATTAATAAACAGGGTGAGATATGAATCCTTATGATACTGTGGGTAACTGGCAGGATTATGGACATAATCCTCAGATCCAGTGAAGCACCTTGGCTGAATGAATATTAATGAATGTTTACATGTGAATCTATTTTCCAATGAACCTTCCTTATCTTTCAGAATTTTTGTTCAAAGTAACTTGCAAGTGTGATATTAAGTAAGGAATAATTGACGACGGGCCGTTGAATTATTAGAAAAATAATGCACACCCGTGGTGGTGATGCGACGCGAAGCGGAGTGGCCATTACACCTCGGGTGTGCATTATTTTTCTAATAATTCAAAGGCCCGGAGTCAATTATTCCGCTTATACTACGGTTACCACACCTCAAGACATCGATCAGATGATATATTTAAAGGGATTCGTCCGGTTGTTGTACTTAAATCGCTATTGTGAGTAGGATTATTTCTTCCGCATCTCATCCAGCGCCTCTTTTGCTAGTTCCAAAACGTCATTTTAAAGCTGGTAATGGAGGCTTGAGCCGTTGATAGCATTCTAATGCAGTTATTAATTAAGTTATTGACATCGTAATTACCGTAATTACAAGATTACAACTTGCAAAAAGCGTTCATGTCCTCGTAGAACTCATTATTACAGCTTGTAGGCTGGGAGTTTTCTGAGAGCTACGGTCTGTACCACTTGACCGCTGCACCTCACGCAGAACCAGAGAAAAATATAGTTAAAGTAAAATGTAGATAAGCAGTTATTTTGTAATATTTATGTTATAAAATTTGTGTAATTGACTACTTTTGCCAAAATAGACTAATGTCTTCATACAAAAGTAATGTGAACATAAACAAAAGACATGCAGCGTATGATATAGAAACGGATAATCCCCAGTCCGAGGACGTGAACAGCACCTAGTTGGACGTCACGTGTGGTCATCTCGAAAGTACTGTAATTGCAACATGGCGTGAACGCAGCATAAGTCTGCTGCACTTGCAGCCTGCCAATAGATACACAGACATGTTGCTGTTGTAAGACACGAAATGATCTCCCCATGAAACCAAACTTCGGGAACTCTCACAAGACAGATGCCATGCAAAACAATAAACTTTTTAATCTGAAGAGAAGATCTCAAAGAAAACCATTTGCTCAACTGTCCCTTCACCCATCCTTAAGCGCCCTCCCTCCCTCCTGGGTATATTGCCCGGGTCACTGAATGTTGTCTCAGAGTGTCAGAAACTCAGGTTACTGTGCTCACATACTGCATTTATTATATCTCAAGGATTCTTCATTTTAATTCTTTCATGTTTGGTATCATTGTAAAGGTATCCATGTGATTGGTAAAATGGTTTCAATTTCACAGCAGTCACTTATATAATGAGAAAGAGTTATGTTCTGCTGCTGGGGGTCTGGCTCTCTCAGTGTCTGGTGAGAATGTTTTCCCTTCTCTGGCCAGGTGTGACACTTGGGTCACGGGATCCAGACCAACCAAAATGTTTTTTATGCTTTTACAACTGATTTGAAGATATATTTGTTCTGGACTGGATATATAAGAAAAGTGACAAGACATTAATTTGGAATTCTGTAACCAGAAAGCCCCCACACAGTGTGTGTGAGTCCCTGGAGCTCTGCATCCAAATCTTTCTCATGCTGATGTGTGTTTCTCTGCTGTCAGGTATGCATCTCTCACTGTGTTTGTGTTTTTTTTTAAGTATCTTAAAAGACAACTTTAAAGGAGATTTTCGCAATATTTAGATTTTTTTTTGCACCCTCAGATTCCAGATTTTCAAATAGTTGTATCTCTGCCAAATATTGTCCTAACAAACCATACATCAATGGAAAGCTCATTTATTCAGCTTTCAGATGATGTATAAAACCTCAATTTCTAAAAATGTACCCTTATGACTGGTTTTGTGGTCCACGGTCACATATTAATGTCTAAATTCTGATAACAGTGTATTCAGCACAAACCGGGCTACAATAATATGTGAGCAGCATGAACGTACATGTTTGTGTTTTTTGAGAAAATGTTTATGCGTGGTTAGTAAAAAAAATAAAATAATTTTGAAATAAGGTCATAAAACACATACAGAACATTTGTTCTGAACTGGATGTGGTAGACTAGAGTTTTTGCTACAAAATGATGTGAAAATTATCCTGTTCACTCGTTCACAGAAAACAATATATTGATTTAACATTTGTAAAACATGTTTGTGATAGAATGCCCTTATGCGAGGGAGTGACAATGGCCATGAATATTTAATGATTCACACCTGAGAGACAAAGGGCCTCCCATAATGGGCCATCAATATGAATGTGACTGAGACAGGTAAGAAAGAGTGTGAGGAGAGTAAAATAATGTTGTTTTTTGATTATAATTTGAATTTTATTTACAACGCAGTATAATAAAAAATATACACAGTGAAGGTCAAGGACACATGATTGAACATACTGATCTGAACACTGAGACTTGAACAGTAACACACCTGTGTGCCTAACATTCATTCATAGTGTTAACACTCACACTACTTTTATATCTTGTGGTTTTGTATGTTAAAACATTAAACAAACATCCTGGCGTTGTGAGACATTTAGACAATAAAATTACACATATGTTTGATATGTGCATATGACGCAAAATGTTTCATTTGATTTCATACATGTAGTCAGTAATTATAGTTTGGGAAAAGTCTAACTAGTAAAATGTGTACAAGTTAGTCACAATAACACAATAACAACAGATTCAAGTAATTCACTCTGAGGCTACTCATCAGAGTGATATTCTCAACGGGATCAAGCTGTGTCACGCATCGCGTTGTGTTGTTCTTCTGAGGTAAATTCTGGGTTATTCCTCTCAGCGCGTCTTCTTCCATAAACAAAAGGTTTCCTGGATGAACTTGTTTGTTTATGCGGAGGCAATGTGAGCATTTACATGCGCGCGCGTCTCACATGGATGTTTAACATTTGAAAAGCGCGATCGGTTTGTGGGCGTGACCGCATTACAGAAAATGAGTTGAAACAGGAATACTGGAGCTCGCATTGGTTTCATACCGATTACTTTAACAGAGAATATTTGTTTTGGACGTGACTTCATTTAAAAGTAGACATTTCAAGCTTTCTATACATATATTTATGATGTCTTTGAGGCAAGTATTCGTGGAGATTCAGGTTGTTTTATTTACGTGTCTGTGAAGAGAGGTGACAGAGACTGAGACGGCACAGAGCACACCCTGTTTATTTTCTTTATTTTACAAAAGCACGTTGTTTTGTTGTAATTATGACTATTCACAAATAAAAGTAGACCCTTTGCAGTTTCAAACTATACCTTATTCTTATCTGTACGATCAAAACTGACGGAATATTTTTAGTTCTTTTTGTGGTCATAAAGAAATTACGAGACAGACCGCACCAGTGCGGGCTTTGACCCCAGGGGGTTAAAGATGCTATTCCATCTGTGTCCTCTTGGTTGCGGTCGTTTTCTGTCCTCTGATGATGGCCATGATCGTTGTCTTCCGTGTCTGGGCATCGAGCACGCTGAAGACTTATTTATGGATGGTTCATGCCCAGAATGTGAGCGCATGACCATGGAGGAATAGTCCGTGCCTCCAATCCAAGGCCTCCAAGCTTACGTCACCCCTGGCTGCCAGATCTTACAGCACTGTGGGCCAAGCTACCTCTGTTCTGCATGACATGGCCATCCTGCAGGTCCACCACGCCAAGGTGTTAAAACAAATGCATGAGGGTAGTACTGACCCGGGGTTGATGCAGGAACTGTGCATGGCGACTGACTTTGCCCTCCGGGTGACAAAAGTCACGGCGAGGTTCCTCGGGCAGACAATGTCCACTTTGGTAGTCCAAGAGGCTCAACCTGGTTTAGATGAGAGATGTCTACAAAGTTTGTTTTCTTGACACTCCCATCACCCAGGCTGGCCTGTTCAGCGACACTGTCGAGGACTTTGCCCAGCACTTCTCAGCAGTACAGAAGCAGACTGAGACCATCAAGCACATCTTGCCCCGAGGTGATCCTCCTGCTGCCACCGCTCCATCAAGGGCCGGCCAACAGTCTGCTCATCACCATGGGTGCCCTCCTGCATCTTCCACGGCAGCTCTGGGTATCAGGGTATCAGGATCCTACCTCGACGACTGGCTCATCATGGCTCAGTCGTGAGAACAGTTGTGTGATCACAGGGACCTGGTGCTCCGGCACCTCAGCCAGTTGGGGCTTCGGGTCAACTGGGAAAAGAGCAAGCTCTCCCCTGTGCAGAGCATCTCTTTTCTTAATATGGAGTTGAATTCAGTCGACTTGACGGCGCGTCTCACCAACACACGCGCCCAATCAGTGCTGAACTGCCTGAGTTCCTTCAGAGGCAGGATGGTGGTACCACTGAAACAGAGACTCCTGGGGCATATGACATCCATAGCCTCAGTCACACTGCTCAGATTGCTTCATATGAGACCAAATTAGCACTGGTTACACAGCCAAGTCCCGAGATGGGCATGGCACCGTGACACACATCTTGTCTTATCACACCGATGTGTCACCACACATTCAGCCCCTGGTCGGACCTTGCTTTTCTATGGGCCAGTGTGCCCTTAGATCAAGTGTCCCTGCATGTTGTTGTCACTACAGATGCCTCCAAGACAGGCTGGGTTGCTACATGCAATGGGCAGGCACTCTCCCTGGCGCATCCCCCTGAGGAAGGACCTTCTTTCTCAGGGGCAGGGCACCATATAGCACCCACGTCCAGACCTCTGGAACCTCCACGTGTGGTTCCTGGACGGGACGTGGCAAAGCTCTCTCTACCAGGCAAGCTTACGCCTTAAAGTGGAGTCTGTTTGCAGTCTGGTGTTCTTCTCGCCAAGAAGACCCCCAAAGATGGGGGTGAGAGCTCACTCCACCTGGAGTGTAGCTTCCTCCTGGGCTTTGGCGCACGGGACAGCTCTGGCAGACATCTGCAGAGCTGCGGGCTGGGCGACACCTAACACCTTCGCAAGGTTTTACAACCTTCATGTAGAACCGGTTTCTTCCTGTGTGCTGGGTGATAGGCAAGTGGCGGGAAGAACTAGTTCGGTGTAATTTCGGTTTAGATCAGCTAAAATCACATTGAAACTAAATCCTGATAAATTAAGTTAGCTTTGCAGAAGCGCAAGTAAAAGACATACACTCATTATACCTTCACACATTCATTGGATTCTGTCGTTGGGCCAATTGGGTGGATCTTACACTGTGAACATGCAATGCTGCTGCTGCATGGATAGGCATACATATATCCCATAGCACATCTAGACATGTGGAGCTGGGGGAAGTGGAGGGTTTCAGAAGAACTCTGATAGCATGCTTCAGGATCAGAATACAGAACCAGGCTGTTTAAATGTTGAGCATTTAATTCAATCCCACTGGCTGCAAAATCAGCAGAGGCCAATCAGCTTGTTCTGTGTAGTAAATTATTGCATAAAGGACTTTCATGACTGAACTGGACTGAACTTGTATTCTGCAGAATGGCAATAAAGGCTTAACTACATTTAAGTTAAATGTAATCTAATCTATGTTAATCTACTCTTATACTCACACAGTGTTCCACAGATAAACAATATATTGTCAGGGAATAAAAATTGCTGTTTGACTGGTAATACACGTGCAGATATATTAACTATGGATCTATGGAAATCATTGCACCATATGCTGGAGTCTTGGAAAACATATATTAAATAAGGCTGCTGTCTCTGTCCCCTTGAAGGTAAGAAAAGCATACAGTAACATTCAGTGTCTTGTGAGTAATGATCCCATGGATGTGATATATTAAATAAGGCTGCTGTCTCTGTTCCCTTGAAGGTAAGAAAAGCATACAGTAACATTCAGTGTCTTGTGAGTAATGATCCCATGGATGTGATTTAGCTATACAACACTCTTGCAGTGAGTGGAGAGAGGAAAGGTCATATTCACACAGGACCTCTTGAATTATAATGAGACCTCCTGTTTTTTCTACCTCTTTTTAGTTTTTCCCCCCTATTCCTCCATCACCGCTGTGACTGTATCTCATTAAACTATGCATACAGCACTGTTGTCTTAAATCTAGCGTAGCGTTAGTTCTGGCAGGTCACGTTAGTCATGCTCGCATCAGCTGACTCTCAGCTGATCCCATCAACCTATGGGAATACGACACCTATCTAAGCATTCATATATAAGGTCCCTCAGTATTATCAGCAGTTTTTCGCATTACGCAATAGCTAATTAACCCTCCTCCATCCCCAACTCCTCCTCTGTCAGTCAGGATTCAGCCTTCTGATTCTCCTTTGAATCAGACTAATTAAAAAAAATGTACATAACATTATTGAACTTTAACGATATCTGCAATACATTTATGTTGGTTCTGTTTACCCTGGGGGGGTTATCGCTGCTCTCCCTGCTCTCATCCATGCTAGGCTGCATGGATGCGCAGGGAGTTCTTGCCCAGAACAGAACCATACCGCCAATCCAAACTGTATGCTAATTGTCAATCATCTTTGACGATAGTGGTCCTGACAGAAAGTGTGCATCTCTATGTGAGTCTACTATTTTCTCTAATTGATTCACAGTCCTTTATGTCCTTTTGTCAGTGTGCTTTGTTGGGGTCGACAAGGCTGTTGGAAGCAACATTTGGAGAAAAACCATCATAAGTGTGGTAATTTCATGGCTATGTATCTTTTGTGAGGCACATGTGCAATACTGACAAGAAATATAGTTTTTAATGCAGTCCGAGCATTAAATGCAGATTGTTCAGACGCACATCATCATTGATTAGACTGTTCTTTATTGCACTTTCAATAAGATTCTGTCAGTACAGCAGAGGCATTAATACAGTTATTTTAAAATACATCCATAAAGATGGAAGAAAATCAAGTGCCTTGTAGTGAATGTGTACTCTCTTAAATTAATGATCAGTTTTTCCCCAGGGTTGCAAAACCCCCAGTTTATCATACATTGGCTTTCTTGAACATTACTGGCACTTGGATTTACTGTGGAGGTTGCAGAAACCAACATGTCAACCAGCTGTAGAGAGGTAATGGATTTCTACTCTGAGCTAATCATGTCTGCAGCCCTGCTCACAAATAGGTTCTAATTCAGCTCTGTACTGGAAAGACAATTTACTCCAGGGGAACAGTCTACAGCTAACCAACCATTTCTAAGAAACAGGTTGTCAAAAATGACAGCAAGAAAGACTGATTCAAAATAAATGCTGACAAAAGTGTGGTGTAATGTGCAAATATCTTAAAAAGTGTTCGAAAAGTCACATTTAAAAAGTAACAATATTGCATTACTTACTGTAAATATTTTTGTACAGAGGAAAAGGGTTTCTCTTCCATATTAATATGTGCATTTTTTAAGTACTGTATTGGTAGCGGGTGGCAGTTAACTACATTTTAATACACATTCACAATGTATACCAGCAGCTATGTATGTGTATAAAAAGACTGAAGTTGATCTTTTTGAAAATAACTATTAAATATGTTAATTTAATTAATAATTAAAATGTGATTAAACTAATTTGCTTACCTATAGGCAAATCATGCATTTTAATTGACAAAGTTAAAATTGTGCAATGCCATGAAAAAAAAAAGTAACTCATAATTAGAATATGACCAAATTATGATTAATATTTGAATATTCTTGTGCAATGACACAATGATTTAAATGAATTTAAATGCAAGGAATATTGAAGCGGCTCGGGTATAAGAACCTAAAATATAGAATAAACTATGCCCTATATGGATTTGATATACAATTATTTTTAGGTTGGTTTGGAATATCAAGAATAATTCTGACTGGGGTCCATTTTAAGCTAGGAGTAAATACAAAAGGTTATGCACTATGAATAAAGCATTGCAGCAGAGCATCTTCTTTATTTATGAATGTTTATGTGTGTGATATTCAACATGTCTTTTTCACTTCTCATATGCTCTTATCACTGTTGATGACAGGATATTTTATTTATCATGTACTGCATAGCAACTAAACAATATTTAATCAAAATTAATGCTAATGCTAAATTATTAATGTATTAAGTATAGTGTATAGAGGTAATAAATACTGACAATGCATTTTACAGCATAATGCAATCTTTTTTAATGTATTCCAATGCAGGTGTTGGACCTGAGAAAGAGATAAAAATGACATTTTAATAAAAATTAAATGAGTGAATTTTATATAAATTAAATGAGTGAAAAGAGTGAAATCCAAGATGGCGTCACGGTTGGACGCAGCGGCTACTCCGGGTCCCAAAAACGGTGTTTTTATGTTTGTTAGTCTCGTTTCCTCGTCTTCAAACAGTCTCACCTTATCGCAAAATCATCAGATAAACACTCGGAAACACATCTATGATCGACAGAGCCTTCTGGAAATCGGCAGTGAGTACAAACAGCAGCTTTCGCCGGTGACTACTGAGAAGCTACGAGGCCTCTGTCTGCTGCTGAAGCC
>NW_015659918.1:218661-227648 GCF_001515625.1 Sinocyclocheilus rhinocerous | reverse complement strand
CCCCAACACACTCGATCCGCTCCAGTTTGCATACCGTCCAAACCGCTCTACAGACGATGCAATTTCCTCCACCCTCCACCTGGCTCTTACCCACCTAGAAAATAAAGACTCCTATGTTAGAATGCTGTTCATCGACTTCAGCTCAGCATTCAACACAATAATCCCACAACAGCTCATCAATAAACTAAACCTGCTGGGCCTTAGCAATTCCCTCTGTAATTGGATCCTGGACTTTCTATCTGGAAGACCTCAGTCAGTCCGTGTCGGCCACAACACCTCGAGCACTACCACACTGAGCACAGGTGCCCGACAAGGCTGTGTGCTCGGCCCGCTGCTGACCCACGACTGCACTGCCAAGTTCAGCTCCAACCGCATCATCAAGTTCGCGGATGACACAGCGGTGGTAGGTCTCATCAGCAACAGTGATGAAACACCCTACAGAGAGGAAGTGGCAAAGCTGGCTGATTGGTGTGGCACTAACAACCTGTCCCTCAGTGTGAGTAAGACAAAGGAGGTTGTGATGGACTTCAGGAGAAACTCCGTTGACCACCCCCCACTGACCATCGACAGCTCGACTGTGGAGCGAGTCAGCAGCACTAAATTCCTAGGGGTGCACATCATGAAGGATCTCACCTGGACAACCAACACCATGTCTCTCTCCAAGAAGGCACAACAGTGCCTACACTTTCTCCGCCGGCTGAAAAGAGCAAGTCTCCACCCCGCCCTCCTCTGAAACCCCATACAAACCCCCTACCTCCTGAATCATGGACCATCTCACCTCCTCTATGATTTATAGTCAAAATCAGTCAGTAGGCTAGTGTGTTTTACTTCATTGTTGTATTTATGTAGCACCGTGGTCCTGTGAGGCACGGCATTTCGTTCCACTGTATGTCCCCACATGTAGCAGAATGACAATAAAGCTCAACTTGACTTGACTTGAAATATTCAACCATTCTCTTATCTCATTGATTGCATGCATAACATGCATGAAAGAGATAACAGGCCAAACAAATCTAAAATATGTGTATGTCTTTACTTGGACAGAGACATATTTGCAAACTGGAAATTTGCATACATCTATTATAAGAAATATTTTGCTGTATTATATAGTGCTACAATGTGATTTTGTTGTTGTTAGCATACCTTTGCAGTTCCAAGAATGTGGTCACAATGAAAAAAAAAGATATAATTATAGACACTTGTATGTCTGTAGTTCTTCACACATGTAAGCCATGTGCATCACATACTTTCTAAACAAAACAAACATAAACATCTTTGCTGTGAAGCAACAGCAGTTAGGAAACGTCTTGGTTACATTGTGTAACTCTCTTTCCCTGAAGGAGGGAACGGATACGTTAGGTTGACTCTGATGTTAGGGTTCTCACTTGGGAGCCCCAATCACCTCTGAGCATTACAAGAAACGGCCAATGACTATTGGCAAGTGGAATTTGCATGCCAAGCCACTCCCTGTACAAATGGGTATATAAGATGGAGGCATGCATCCACTCATTCAGGTTTGTGCTGAGGAGCCGAGAATAATCTTGTCATTCAGCGCAGTTCAAGGTTGTGGCATGAGGGATGTTTCCCTCCTTCAGGGAATGGGGGTTACATAATGTAACCGAGACGTTCCCTTTCAGTCAGTCACATTTGGCGTTCAACAGGGGTCCCTATGGAAAGCACCACAATCAGAACTGTGTTATGAGAATTGATGGCGCAACTGCTGGCAAGCAGGTTCGCCAAGACAGATGCACCTAGTCCAGTACAGGGGCTGACTGAAGCATTCAACACAAGTACTGGACCCGGTAACAGACTCCTCCGCTGAGTCTGAGTGCCTCTGTGTGCTGGAGGAACTCGACCAGGGTTCACCACAGGGAACTTACTGGTAGAAGATAAGGCGCATATATACTAGCCAGAGGAATGCCCAGGAGCAGGCAACACTCCAAGTGTAGTGAGCCCTCACCCCCAGGGGACATGACTCACCTTGTGACTGGTATGCCAAGCTGATGGAATCCACTAGCCAGTGGGCCAACCTCTGTTTGGAGACAGCCTTTCCCTTCTGCTGACCTCCAAAGCAAACAAAGAGGTGGTCAGGGCGTCTAAAGCTTTGGGTGCATTCCACGCAAGGACTAATAGGACTACAGAGAGATCAAAAGATGACATGAGGCACGATCTACATGGATTCAATCTTCTTGCACCTTTCAGGAACCTGATGATCAGGTCATTATTCCCCAAGGATCTTCCAATACTTCCTTGTACTCACTGATCTTGGAAAGGCGTACTTGTGTAAACTCCGGGGCCAACTGTGCACCAGAGCATCCATGCCGAAGGGAGTCTCGGCTAGGGAGTAGAATAGCTGGCAGTGGGAGTTGTCCTGGGAAGTGAACAGGTCCACCTGAGCTTCCCCGAATCGACTCCAAATCAGCTGGACTGCCTGGGGATGGAGTCTCCATTCTTCTAGAAGGGTAAGGTGTTGTGAGAGCACATAGGCTGCGCGATTGAGCTCCCCCGGAACATGAATGGCCCACAGCGATTTGAGCCGCGTTTGACTCCAAGGGAGGAGATGGTGGGTGAGTTGTGACGAGAGCGCATTGTTGCTGCGTGGACGAGTACATGCTTGCTGGTAGTAGCAGAAAGTGGTGAAAAGCAACAACTGCCAACAACTCGAGGCAATTGATATGCCACTGGAGCTGAGGTTCCAACCAGGAGCCCGAAGCCATTCTGGAGGCATCTGATGTGACAACAATGTGCCTCAACACTTGCTCCAGGGGCACACTTGCTCGTAGAAACCAAGGTCTAAAAAGGTGGTGACAAACCAGGTTAAAGGCCACCCAGTGCGTGCCGCCACATCATGCCCAACTTGGGACTCAGAAATCCGTTGTTGTGAATGACCCCGGCCCTCCAGCTCCTTCCATCTCCATGTCGCCCATCTCAGGGACGCTTCACGGCCTTCTGGGAAGATTTAATGGCTCCCTGAGAAGCAGGCTGCACCCTCTTCCTGCAGGAAGCTCGATGTCCCTCCTGAAGCATGTCCTCCTTAGGTTCTGGTCAGTGTGGAGCAGGTGTTGAGGCCGCAGGAGGGCGCCCTCAGCGACAGGCAAATAAAGAGCCGGACATTGGCGGTTTGGCGACTGGAGTCTCCCGCCAAGGCAGGATGTGTTTAATGGTCTCTCTCTGCTTCTGGACCGCCGAGAACTGCTGGGCAAAGTCTTCGACAGTGTCGCCGAAGAGGCCAGCCTGGGACATGGGGCTGTTGAGAAAGCAAAATTTGTCAGCCAGGTTCAGGCGGAAGTGGCCTGGCCCGCAGCGCTGTAAGCCTTGGCAGCCAGGACTGACATCAGCTTACATGCTTTGGATGGGAGTCACGGACAATTGCTCCAAGTGGTCGCATTTTGTGGGCACAAGTGAGGACGGGAGGAGGTCAAACTTGACTAGGTGGTGTAAGGATCCTTCCACAATTTAGTGAGCTCCTCATGAACATCTGGAAAGAAAGGCACTTGGGCAGAATATGGCTGAGAGTTACGTCCAGAGCCCAGATACCAATTACACAGCTTCGAGCGCTCGGAAGATGGAGGAGAGGTCACCTTTAATCAGAAGCTCTTGGTGGCCCAGAGGAGCATGGCCATCAACTCAGCTTCAGACTCCGACTGAGCTGCTACCGTTGCCATCGGAAAGGCATCTCGGAAGACACTTGCTGTTCAGGAAACTGTTCTTTTAGCTAGAACGCCCAGGGGTGGACCGCAACACTTATGTGTGCAGCTGCAGGGGCGAACGCATCACTGAATGTGTTGTATGAATGCAGCAGAGAAGGTCTTGAAGATGATAGTTTTCTTGTTTGTTCTTTACAGAAGAATAGGCACCCACAAATTGATCGGCTCCAAAGCAAAACTCTAAATGAGTGGATGCACGTCTCCTTCTTATATACCTGTATGTACAGGGAGTGGCATGGCATGCAAATTACACTCGTCAATAGTCAATGGCCATTTCTTGTAATGCTCAGAGGTGATTGGGGCTCCCAAGTGAGACCCCTAATGTCAGTGTCGATGTAACATCAAATATGACTGACTTAAAGGAATCAAACTTAATGCATCCATGCCAATAGGTGTCAATGTAATGTCCAACACCACTGACGCTATTGCGACAAATTATAGTCATCTAAACATGAGCAATAGTCAAACTTGTTTTGCTCTGGAAGTAACAAACCTTTGTACTTAAAAGAACAAATAGTTACCTTTAGATGTCTGTGCCATTAACCCCTTAACTGTCACCCCCCATTTTTTAAAATAGCCATGAAAGTGCACTATCCAAACTTAAATTGTTGTAATGTATTAACACTTTGGAATACAGACCAAAGGTTGGTCTCTTTTTAAAGAAGAACATCAGCAGATTATTGCAAAAGTGGATTTTTTTCAAAACATTAAAGTATCAAAAAGTTATAGAAGTTTAAATGTACTGTAAATAAAATGCACTATATTAATTTCATTGTATTTATTATAAATATTTTACATAACAGGTTTTACTCTAAAATTGGTATAAAATTAAAGCCTTATGTCTAAATAAGTTATGTTCCAAATTTGAAGTTGATATGAAAAAAAATTGAGGTTCCTGTGACATTTTATTTAGGGTGTCATACCACAAACAGCCACCGGGTGCCATACAAACTCCATTAAAAAATTTTAATGCATTTTTATGTCACAAATGTCTAGATTTCTCTGTCAATATTACTTCTATCTCAAAATATGGAATCCTGAGACTCAAGACCTTTCCAATGATATGTTTTTTGTCAAGATTATAAAAAAGTTTGATTCTAAAAGACCATAATGCATTTTGTAAAATGACACTTGACACTGCCCACTAAGGGGGAGGAGACCGCCAAAATATTTTAAAGTACCATTTATAGGGTAAGGCAATGTCCGATTTCAAAATAGTTTTCACAGGATGGATCTTGGGCTTCTAAGCTTTCAAATGATATATACTTTATGATGATTATTAAAAGATTTGATAGAGAAAAAGGACAACAACAAAAAGAGTGTCAAGCGTCCCACACATGGGACGGTGACAGTTAAGGGGTTTTAAACCAGATGTGTTGTTATATTCAGGTAAGTTACTATAAATATCATGACTTTAGCTGACTTGCTTAACACAGAGAACTTAGAACTGTTACAAACCGCTATTACTTGCAGAAACATGTAGGGGAAAGTGGGTGAGAACGTGTCACATTATCAGCATGATGCGTCACCATGGAAACATAAGGGGAAACGTTCTAAAATAGCAGTCGCCTAAAAAACACTCACTCTGTTTTTTTTTTTTTAAACTCACTAGTTAAAAGGTTAAATTTAAATCTTCAATTGTTTGCGTTTCTGAAACAATATTTTGAACACCAAATGTGTAACCCTCCCAAAAACAGACTAAACTGAGCCTTTGTTGAGTTAAATTAATAAAAAAAAAAAACTGAATTAGAATGAAGGAATAAACATCACTGAAGATTAATGGCATGGTAGCTTTTCGGCAATGTTGAACACGCCATTAGGGACTACAGGTGGAAAGATATATGATTATAATGTGACGATAAGCATATTCTGGTTCTTAGCTGATTCTTATCAGGCTGACATATTTCAGAACATAACAATACATGAAATTAGGTTTGTGTTGCTAGTATGTTTTGATCCTTAGAATGGAAGAGAGAGCTTTTCAATTGAATTTGTCAGTAAATTATATAAATTTCAGATTACAGAATGCATTTTACTTGTGCATTAAAACATTACACCTAATACTGATACTATACTATATATACACTATATACACTACTGTTCAAAAGTTGCAGCATGAGTTGGCATACTGCATGTAGAGTGACACTTTGGATCGTTGTGGAAGAAACCAGTAGATAACCTGACCCAGGTGAAAAAGACGTAGTATTAAATGTATTAAAAATATACTTGAAATTCAAGTAGTATGTTTATAATACATTTGTATTCCCAACATGCTTATTTGAAGTGCAATAAAAAAAAAGCAGCTTTATAATATACTAGTAGTGTAATGCTAATGCATTTCCAATGAGCTGAAATACAATTGAAATGTACTTGAAGTACATTAAAACGATGCTTCAAATGTACTCTAACTGTAGTTCATGAAGTATTAAAAGGACATTTTAAATGTATTTTAAGAAATACACTTAAATTGCACTAAATATACTTAAAGTGGTTCCAATTTAACACAGTTTCAATATATTAAAAATATTACAAATAGATTAAAATCAAACTTAAACATATCTTGAAATACACTTAATATACTTAAAGTTGTTAAAATATACAGTTTTTATGCTCCAAACTTTGGTTTGGTGTTTTCCCATTTACACATCTCCAGTTCACCATTTAGCCAAGTCATTTTTGATTGCCTGCCTCATAATTCGCCAGACCATGACCTTCACATCCACTCCACCCAGCAATCCAAGTTCAAGTACCTGAAATATTTTTTTAAGCATGCTGTCACTATTAAGCTAAAACACTAAGATTTATCACACACACCATTTACTTATAACAGTAATTACATCCAGACCAGAGTGATAACAGTAGGCAACTATGCATAACTGAGACTGTTACCTACCACTTTTTATCTCGTTTCCAGACAGGATTGAAGATCACTTTCCAGGGAAGTTAATGACCTTAAGTCTTTAATTGGAAACCATTTTGGATTTAAATGGTTAGATTCTGTGATGTCATGAACATTGTTTGATTTGAGATCTTGCACCATCCTTATAATGTCCCTCTGCTGCTCCATAAGCATTTTTTGTTTAGTTATTATGTCATGGAGAAGTGCTGAAACAAACACAGGAATTAGAAGGTTTACCACACCACCCATGCTATGAAATGAGCCTTACACCAACAGTGAATATATGATAGAAAACAAAGAGAAATCTTACATCTTATGAATGAGTCACAGCTTGAGAGGATTTTTCTCTGGGGTTTGGGTGTTTCATGATGTCACGGTGTCTGCAGTGGGTGGTTTTGTCATTGTCCTAGAGGACCTCGTTAAAGGCTGAACAAATCCCTTTGGATCGTGGTTGTATTTGAGACGCTTGTGGCAATTTTTTTTAGGGGTGTGGTGGCCTCCTCATCAGTGTTTCATTCATCCAGTAGGTGCAGTGAATATATGATAGAAAACAAAGAGAAATCTTACATCTTATGGGCATCTACATACTTTTTTACATCTTATGGGCATCTACATACCCTGCCAGGGCATCATCGTCATCCTCCCATCACCATTGGTGGCCTCCTCATCAGTGTTTCATTCATCCAGTAGGTGCTTGTTTCATCTTTAGAGAAGGCAAGAAATTTAATGATTACTAAATTTGATAAAGCAAGGGTGTTATGTTCATGTGAATATACTATTCAGCAAAATATTACTTTTTTTGCAGTTAAAAAAGAAATGTGCATGTTAATTTGTTAAAATGCACAATGATACAAATACCTTTTAGACAGGTCTGTGTCAAGGAATTACATAATACACACCATCTTACTTTATTTTGCATTTTGGTGGCATCAGGGAGTCAGGCACAGCCTCTGACTGGAGATCGGTCTGTTCTGCAAGAGCTTCCAGCATGCTTCACTGTAATTATTTATGAAAGATAGAATGTAAAAATCAGAACAAATTTCTACCATTTAGCCTTTTAAATTAAACATACTGTATACAGAAAGGATGTATACACTTGCAGTACACATAATTTTAACTTTATATGCAAACAAATACTCCAGGGGTTGCCTCAAACACTTGGTGTCTGGGACTAGGCTTAAGCCTAGGGAAAAGGTTTAAATTATATTATTGTGATCTAGTGAAAGCAGGTGAATAACTACCTTAAACAATAAAATGTATTTAAATGTTTATATGGAGGCCATAAACACACATCATTCTTCACCCAGATTGCAGGCAAAACCTCAACTTCGTCAGTGTCAACAAAGCTGACTGTGTGGCACATGATTTATGCAAGCAAAACACATACGTGAATAAACAACTTATTTAAAAAAAAAAAAAAAAAGATAATATAAAGCCAATACAGAAAAGCAGTTATGACTCTTAGTTGTCATACTTGTGTAGATTGTGTCCAAGCATAGCACAAAATCTCCAGTTGCAATACTTTTTAATTCCTATTAATTCCTAATTTGTTGCTAGTTGCTTTTGGAAGAAAACGTTGCTAGGGTAGTCTGAAAAGTTGCTAAATTTAGCAACAAAATTGCTAAGTTGGCAACACTGAATGTGAGTGGCTGGCTAACAGCTACGCAACTTCCGGGTCCTCTGGTAGGTGGGGTGTGCTCTTCTTCTCGTCTCGTGGTGCACTCTGGGAAAAGTAATCCTTTTTGTAAAGCGGATTTAATGCCGTATATGTAAATCAACTGCTATTTCCAAGATGCATTGCAAACTACATCATCGCATTGGCCCGTCCGCCACATTATGCTGCCTTCACGTGCTATCGGAAATGTCCTATTTCCCAAGGCGTAGGTTACTTTCACTTTCGCGTTAAATGGGGAACGCACATAAAAAGGGAGCATACGTTTGTAACCTCGCACACAGAAATCGTCTTGATTTATGAGATCCAGGAAAATCCACTCGCTTCATTATGCTGCATGTTCATGCAGGGCTTTTATTTTTTTGTGTGCAGAAGCCTTTCGCCAGAGATCAGGTTGCAGACAACACTGGCAAATCCATGAATTATTAGGCTATCGATTTATTTTTTATCAATCATGTTTATTTTTAAAATCCACTGATCACAATTGAAAGCCGAGCTCAGAAATAACTTGTATCCATGAGGCAGGCACTAATATAAAGTAGCCTAATAATAAATTGAATAAATGTTAAACAAATCAAAGTCATGGAGAAGCGGCCAAATCAGTCAGCAGGACACCCGGATTTTTCCTGACTGATGCGGGGCTGCAGGCTGTATACACGTCAATGCAGTTTACGTTCGGGTCCAGTCGGGTTCGAAAATAAATGCCGTC
>NW_015659918.1:217542-218615 GCF_001515625.1 Sinocyclocheilus rhinocerous | reverse complement strand
GGCTATCGATTTATTTTCGGGTTTTTCTTTAAAAAAAAATAATTTATGCACGTCGGGTTCGGGTAAGAAGTGATTCGGGTCGATTCGGGTCGGGTACAGATTTTAGGACCCGAGAAGACCTCTAACGTGAAGGCAGCATTAGACCGAGCAGTACTGGGGAGCTGCGTTTTTTATTTTTATTTTTTTATAAAAACATAATCATGTTTTATTTCTCAGTCGATTTCAGTACATAAACGTTTCTTTAATTACTTATAATATCCAAAAGTATCTGCTATTTGAATAAATATCGTAAGGGATTTATAAAATTAGGAAGACATATCTTACACCTGTTTTACTGTAAATCACATTCATGCCAGACATCTTTTATTTACTCTTCGGCTAACCAAAACCCACCCAGATCTCAGCCGAATATTTTATTTTTTCTGGCTGACCAAACTTCAGCCACGACCAAATATATACAATTTGCTTTTAGTTTATTTTTGGTTGGCCAAACTTCAGCCAGAGCTCAGCCAAATGCTGTTTCACACCAGACTGTGAAATAAAAAACGTGCCAGAATTAAGCCAGAAGTGCCGAATGTAAGCCAGTCTCGGCCCACACTCTGTTGCTATCTGGGACTCATATAGGAAATAAATGGGAAATAAATAAATAATAATAATAATAATAATAAATTAACCCAGCCCATATCAGCTGATCCGATTTATATGCATCCAATTGGGGAACAGGGCGTCTTATTTAAACATCACTTCAGTCAGCCTGCTTTGCTGCTTCCAATGCACACTGCTTTACAACCTACCTCCTGCCCAGCTCCTCCTTTAACTTAAACAATCTTTAATCGTCTGTTGTCATTGTTGCATTCTTTGTTCTCGGGGGATTTCTGTGCAGCTCTCCCAGTCTTAAATTGGGACTGCTACCCCTACAAGCCGCTGCTATTTCCCTGTTGTAACTTTTCATGGAGCTCATGAAAAGGACTGGAATTTAGAACAGATGCAAATTCAGCAAAGCATGCTAATAAAAAGTTGACTTAAACATTTGGCTATAGTATTTATTTACATTATTATTATTATTATTATTA
>NW_015659918.1:213205-217487 GCF_001515625.1 Sinocyclocheilus rhinocerous | reverse complement strand
GTATTTTCCCAGCCTCACTAGCTGCTGCCTGTCTGTCAGGAAGCTGTTGATCCACTGACAGACGGAGGTGGGCACGGAGAGCTGAGTTAGTTTTGGGCAACAAAAAAACAGTGAAAAACACATTCTGCATGAACAAACCCTTACTTCAACACTTGACTCATGTCAGGTGGGTCAAGCCCTCGTACCAACCTGGCAAAATATGGGATTTGGTTTGGGATGATGGTGTTAAAGGCCGAGCTGAAGTCCACAAACAGGATCCTCACATAAGTCCCTGGTCTGTCTAGATGTTGCAGAACATCTTCTTTGTATTTGTCCAATAAAAAACAATAAATCCAACACAATGCAGATCATGCATAGGGTTAGGACAGAACATTCTCAATGTGGCAAACATTCACGCGCGCACACACACACACACACACACACACACACACACACGCTTTTTTTAAATTAGACACACTTATAACAGAGCGCTTTTTTTGTCGAATAAAAACTGTCACTCACACATACAAAAACAAAGAATTGAATGAGCCAATGACTGAGCATTTTTTAATGTTCCAATCAGCCACTGTGCGCGCACACACACACACACACATACACACACACACACACACACACTTCAAAATCAGATAAAAGTCCTACTGCAAGATTTGTTTATTAAAACAAACAAAAAGACATCAAATCATGTCTGAAGCATGCTACTTGCTAGGGTTATTGTTTATTCTTATCTGTTTGGTACTTTCTACATTACTTTTTTGAGTAATTGAAATTTTATTTTTATTTTTTTTCTACTTTGTCTTTTCCTTATAGATCGGGCAACAAGCAGTGCAGAGCTTGCTCAGGAATGGCAGCAGGCAGGTGTGAGTGCATCTGAACGCACAGTGAGGTGAAGACTTTTGGAGGATAGCCATGTGTTGAGAAGGGCAGCAAAGAAACCACTTCTCTCCAGGAAAAACACCAGGGACAGACTGATATTCTGCAAAAGTTACAGGGAATAGACTGCTGAGGACTGGGGTAAAGTCATTTTCTCTGATGAATCCCCTTTTTGATTGTTTGGGGCATCCGGAAACAGCTTGTCTGGAGAAGAAAAGGTGAACGCTATCATCAATACTGTGTCATGCCAACAGTAAAGCATCCTGAGACCATTCACGTGTGGGGTTGCTTCTCAGCCAAGGGAGTGGGCTCACTGACAATTTTGCCTAAGAACACATCCATGAATAAAGAATGGTACAAAAACATCTTCCGTGAGCAACTTCTCCCAATCATCCAGGAACAGTTTGGTAATGAGCAATGCCTTTTCCAGCATGATGGAGCACCTTGCCATAATGCATAAGTGGCTCGGGTAACAAAAGATCGAAATTTTGGGCCCATGGCCAAAAAACGCCCCAGACCTTAATCCCATGGAGAACTTGTGGTCAATCCTCAAGAGGCGGGTGGACAAACAAAAACCCACAAATTCTGACAAACTCCAATCATTGATTATGAAAGAATGGGCTGCCATCATTCAGGATGTGGTCCAAAAATTGATTGACAGCATGCCAGGGCGATTTGCAGAGGTCTTGAAAAAGAAGGGTCAACACTGCAAATATTGAGTCTTTGCATAAACATAATGTAATTGTCAGTCAAATTTAGTAACATCTGACAAAAAAATCTAAATTCACTGAAGCAGCACACTTTGTGAAAATTTATATTTGTGTCATTCTCAAAACTTTTGGCCACGGCTGTACAGCCAAATAGTGGCTATTGCTATTTTTGATATTTTGATAGTTTTATACCATCACATTTCACCAGGTGTCACCAAATTTTTAGGTTTTGGCTGTCTGAACTTACTGGAACTATTATTATTATTATTATTATTATTATTATCATATTTTTTTCTGAAGTAAAATCAATATTAAATATAACATAAAATAATCATATTTTACATACAAATAATGTACTTTTAGGTAAATAAATAATACAAAAACACACACACACAAAAAAAATGCATACATTGTTTTTATTTTATCGAATATAGTGATATGACATAAAAAAAAAGAAAAAAAAAAGAAAATAAATTGGGATCACTTCGTGCCCAAATTTGTCCATGAAGGACCAATTCAGGGCTGCTATACAAAGGATGCTTGAGGGTTAACATGAACAGTTAGTACGTGACTACCTTGAAACCAATAACTGTGTTTCTTGTGATAACTGATCATAACAGTGTTCTTCATAGCTAAAGATTGCAGTCCCCTCTGTTGGTGAAAGTAAATTGCTCTGGTAACCAGGTATTTCGGTGTATTTGTGAGGTGTTTTGAATGTGCTGCAAAAATTGGACATTTCTGATGACATGACACCAAAAACTGAGGTGAATAAGATGAATATAGCATGCTTAGCTTTCTGATTTTGACTGTAACAAGCCTGTTTTGCTGATGGACTTTTTATAGTCTCTCATTCTGTTTACACCGATTCTCTATTACAGGTGGATAGTGGATAATAGATACCCAGAATGATAGCTTGAGGATCTTGCTCCACTGCTGTTGCAGAGGTTGAATAAATTGATTATTATTATTTTTTTCCCAACTACAACAAGCCACAACACACTAGTCCACAGCAGACCATCATAGAAACATAAAAGAAAGCCCTGCAATTTGCTTCAAGGAGTTACAAAATCAATACGGGAACAACCAAGAAAAAAATATCTGTTTAATACTTTGGAGATGCTAAATGGCACAGACAAGGGTGATTAGACAGAATATCCATGGTTTGAAAACATCTGTTTAATACAGTTACATCATAACCATTAAAATGTGCTGAATGGATTTTGAATGCAACTTGAAAACGTGTTGTATCTTCTAACTAATGTTTTAATTTATTTGCTCCAAATTCACACATCACTAAACCCTAGATATCACACTATAGAGATTGCGTCTGTTCCCCGAACTAGAAAGACACTTCATTTCCAGCGATATCGTTGACTTGATTGCAAATTATTGCAAAGATACTATTTAAACTGAACTGATGATGACATCACTGAATTCAATGATGAACTGCCTTTAACTGAAAAATTTGTGTTTACTATTGTCATTTTTGCATTATTGACACACTATTTTCCTAATTAATGCTGTTCAGTTGCTTTTACACAATCTGTATTGTTAAAAGCGCTATATAAATAAAGGTGACTTGACTTGACTTGACTAAACTTATCAAGTACCTTACTAACTATGAATAAGCAGAAAATTAGCAGTTTATTGAGACAAAAGTCATACGTAATGGTTTGTTAAATGGATAATTGGACCTTAAAATAAAGTGTGACCAAAAAATCTAATTAAATGGTAGCAGGAAAAAATTAAAAATTTAAAAAAATAAAATAAAGACAACATAAAGTTTATAAAGGATGTAATAAATCTCAAATAAAGTTCACACTAACAATTAAAGGTCAGTGACTCAAATTAACATAAAAGTCACATATCAGGACATCACAGCTGTCAGAGAAATGAGCTCAAACTAACATCTAGAGAACATATTCTTAGACCTACAATGTGTTTGACATTTTCAGCTTCTATTTAATTTAAATATTTAAATTCACCCAGATATAAGTCCTTGTAATCTCAATCTACGCTTGTCATTATGTCATTATTCCAATGAATAAACAAACAAACAAATATTTATTTATTTATTTATTTGTTTGTTTGTTTGTATGCATGCATTTAGGATACTCTATTCTAATATCACACGGGAAAGGACTTTACAGTGGTGTTGCACCAGAATGCATCATCAAGACCATTCTCCATTCAAACTGCTAGTAAATCTATAATGCTTAGCTTCCATATTTTCCATCCTTTCAGTCTTAATGTAAATAAACAAATGCTGCATCCCTCTAGAGATTACCGCATATAACTGTAGGCAAATGTATAAATCAAAATCAATCAAATTACTTCTCAATCAAGCATCTACACGTGCCACTTCAGTTGGTTGAACGCATATGACATGGCGCTGAGTGGAAAGCAGCATGTAATCTGGGGGTGTTATGGCTGCGGTTTAGCAGTAAATTAGTCCCTATGGGATGCCATCGGAGCATGTGTTTTACACAGCAGGCATAACAAGCCTTAAGTCAGACATTTGATTTGAACTTCCCATAGCAAGCAGGATAAAAAAATAATAATAATAATAATGGATAGGTGTGCGTTACAGTCTGCTTGAGTATTTCATGCATCAATAACATATTGTTTACATACACTCTAAAAAATGCTGGGTTAAATACAACCCAGTGCTGGGTAAAATAGGGACAAACCCAGCAATTGGG
>NW_015659918.1:211645-212816 GCF_001515625.1 Sinocyclocheilus rhinocerous | reverse complement strand
TGTTGTAAAGATACCAGACACATTGTAAAAATCCCTCCTTTCATGTACAAAACACATTTGTGCTGTCCTTCCGAGTAATATCAATTGCAGTATTTTATGAGATAAACAGAAGAGAAAACGAGAGAAATATGTGAACTGAGACCTCAACAATGATCAGGCAATATCTGCATTATCTGCAATGCATGCTCAGAGAATTTGTTGGTTATAAAAAAATATTATTATGCGTTCAAACCTCAGAGAAACTGATAAATCAACACATACTGTAGAAACACTGGAGAGATTTCAGTCTTCTGATATTGTTGTGTTCATGTTTTATTATATTTATATTGGACACTTTTCACCTCAATATTTTGGATCCCTAAGCTTTTAACCTATTACCAGTTCTCAACAATATAAACAACATAAGCAGATGAAAGTACAGTCACATTTTATAAAAAAAAAAAAAAACATATTCTAAATGACTTGTGCTGCATTCTAGTTCTATATCCTAAGTCATTTGATAGCTTTGTGTGAATGAAACTGTGGGTTGTAATTGTTAAAATCTTCAGTGAAGGCAGTCACTCATTCAAAAGTTAAATTCAAACCTTATTTTGTCACAAACAGTGTCAATGCATGAGATTTATGTTTTAGCCAATGATATTTCATTTCATATAACTTTAATATTTGAATGTTTAATTAAATAAGTGTGTGATTTAATCATTACAGGTGATCATAATCACAGAATAAACACTTAAATGAGGGTCCTCACACAATCCAATTGTATAGGTTCGGAAGACTTAACATGTTCTATTCAAGGTGAATTTCTGATAAATGTTGCTCAAATTGGAAAGTCCAAATTGAAAATCATATCATGATGACAAAATTATACACCAATATGTGACCCTGGACCACAAAACCAGTAAATTTTTCAAAATTGAGATTTATACATTGCATGAAAGCTGAATAAATACGCTTTCCATTGATATATGGTTTGTTAGGATAGAACAACATTTGGCTGAGATACAACTATTTGAATATCTGGAATCTAAGGGTGCAAAAAAAAAAAAAATTTGATAAAAGTCCAAATTAAGTCTTTAGCAATGCATATTACTAATCAAAAATTAAGTTTTGATGTATTTACGGTAGGAAATTTACAAAATAGCTTCATGGAACATGATCTTTACTTAATATC
>NW_015659918.1:205394-209271 GCF_001515625.1 Sinocyclocheilus rhinocerous | reverse complement strand
TGAGATACAACTATTTGAATATCTGGAATCTAAGGGTGCAAAAAAAAAAAAAATTTGATAAAATTGCCTAGTTAGTTGTCCAAATTAAGTCTTTAGCAATGCATATTACTAATCAAAAATTAAGTTTTGATGTATTTACGGTAGGAAATTTACAAAATAGCTTCATGGAACATGATCTTTACTTAATATCGTAATGATTTTTGGTATATATAAAAAAATCTATCATTTTGACCCATACAATTTATTTTTGGCTATTGCTACAGATATCCCTGTGCAACTTAAGACTGGTTTTGTGGTCCAGGGTCACATATTTCATGATAATAATGGCAATTGATGCTTAAGGTTTATCACTGAAAGCATTGAGCTTACCAGCAGACCGGCACAAGCTGCAACATTTGACACCTTGCAAGTGAGAACCGGTTGTGTATTCATATTGACTGTGACCAGTGATAAAATGTAAATAAACACCATGATCACATATTTCTGCATCTCAGATATTTGTTTATGCTGAATATTTAATGACATTTGAGTTGATTGCACACATAATATGCCTCCCAAATCAACTAATTTGTATGCGCAAAATGCAATGCATTACCCATGAAATGCTTGAATAGAATTTCCATGTTTCCTCATTTAAACACTGTAAGCTATATTTACTCTACCAGCTGTGCACTTGTGCATCCTCCACAGCCTTTAATAGCATGATTCACAATTTAACTTTTTATATATGATACCAACAATCCATCTTGTCAGTGGAGATCACTGAAATGCTTTTAATTCCTATGAGACTGTGGTTGGTTGTCAATTAATGTCTTCGTGTACATAATAACCTTTAATTGAAAGCAAAAACACATGTCGATTTGACACTAATAAGTACAACCACAATTACATCAGTTAAGACTCTGTTTTATTATTCACAACATGTCAAAAAGCACCCACTTGTGACACCACCTCGCCACATGTAATAAGAACACGTCGTCACTTGTGTGCCACCAGCATCTTGGAAACCTAATTCACTATGACAATAAAAGGTTTACAGCAAAAACAAAGGCAGATTGCACTTTTAATCTCCAAAAAATAATCTTCTTGTTTTCCATTTTTCAGCCAGAATGAAGCTCCTGACACAAGTACCTGACTGGAGACTTTACAGGAAGCAATTTCTCTGTCAGACTTTGTCAAAATGCCAGACCCCAACAGGTGGCTAATATAATCTGCTCATACACACACAATCTGTGTGCGTGTAATGCTTTAGGGATCCACTTTCCAAAGTAGTGTTTACTTTTCATTTTTCATCTTTGCCAGAGATTGTTCAGAATAAGATAAAGCTCAAGTATCCAAAGCACAAATAAATAAATAAGTGCTTAAACAAGTGCAATCATGATGTTCAACAAACATGCATCCAAATACATCAGGGTAGGTGGATAAAAGAGAATCTCACAAACAAGAGACAGATAAGCAAGTCTATGTGGAAGTACTTGCCATTCACATTAAACAAACGAGAAAGATTTTCATCTTGCTTGTTGAAGGGTGTTAGTGGAGGGGTGATCTAAACACATGCTTTGAAAAAAATAAATAAAAATTGCTGTTATGTAAACGACAGGTTGGGAGACTCCGTTTCCTCCAGATGATTTACCCAGGCAATTTGTTGCCTTCTGCAGTAGCGGAATCAGACAGATTGGCTTAGGGTAGAATTAGATATCAGGTTTTGGACGGACAGCAGAGCGTCTTTCATCACAAGTTGCTGATGCTTTTTTGCAGGAAGTTCTCAGAGAATGAGCTGTGAACACTTCTTATTTATTTCTGCATCTGAGAGCAAAATTTAACTCTTTGTAGTAAGTGAGCTAAAGGATTAGCTCACTCAAAAATGAAAATTCATCATTTGCTCACCCACATGACTTCTCTCTTCCTGGGACAAAACAAATGAAGAAATTTGAAATAATGTACTGCTCTTTCATTTTCTCTTTCAATTACAACATCAAGCTTCCAAAAGGATGCACAATAACTTTAAAATAATTGTTAATAGATCATAACAGTAGTGCATACACTACATTTCAAGGGCCAGGTTTACTAAACAGGGCGGATTACTGTGAAGCTGTAATCCCATAAAAGCGCAGATGAAAGTGGAAAGTTCTGCAGGTGATTTACTGACAATGCACAAATTAAAGAAAACAGATGCAGTGAAATGTCAAAGTGAAATGTCCAGTGAGTGGTGCTAAAAGCCTGTTAAGCTCTCTCATAAATATATTAATGTGTGACATGCATGTTCTGTTTTGGTTTTGTTCTAGTTTTCCTTTTTTCTTGTACCTGTTTCGGTAACACTTTATTTTGATAGTCCACTATAGACATTCAACTGCCTAACATTTTATTTTGATGGTCGCTCAACAGACGTTCTACTGACTATAAAATGTCCAGTGAGTGGTGCTAAAAGCCTGTTAAGCTCTCTCATAAATATATTAATGTGTGACATGCATGTTCTGTTTTGGTTTTGTTCTAGTTTTCCTTTTTTCTTGTACCTGTTTCGGTAACACTTTATTTTGATAGTCCATTATAGACATTCAACTGCCTAACATTTTATTTTGATGGTCGCTCAACAGCCGTTCTACTGACTATAAGTAACTTTGCAAGTACGGCAACATATAACCCTAACCTAACAGTCTACAAATGCTCTAATGAGGGTCAGTTGGCATGTAGTTGCAAAGTTACTTACAGTTAGAAGAATGTCTAAAGTGGATTATCGAATTAAATTGTAACCCCTGTTTCCTTTTTCCCATGCTTTTTCCTGCTATGTTCCTGTTTGTTTCCATAGTTTCTGATTTGAGTTACACACCTGTTCCCTGTTCTGTTGATTATGTCCCTGTGTATTTAAGCCCTCAGTTCTTTCTTTTCATGGTTTGGTGTCATCTAAGTTTAATGTGTAGTTGCTTTGTTGGTTTTCACTGTTCATTATAAAAGCCTTTTTAAACTCAGTCAGTCTTCATCTTGAGATTCATTGGATTACTGTAATTCTACACCGACCCTGACCAATTGTGAATGTGGCAACATTTTATTGCAATTTATTTTTATAGCGGTGTCAGGAGAGCAATAAAATGCCAGTACCACAATACCAGTGTCATTTGAGTCTGATCACAAAAGATCTCTGTGTAAGATGACATCTGGTTTCCCTCTTTATATAACAACTTGCATTTAAATGAAGTCAAATAAAAATAATCAACTCACTTATACATTTGAGAATCTTAATTAGCATAATAATTGAACTGAGTCTGATCACAAAAGATCTCTGTGTAAGATGACATCTGGTTTCCCTCTTTATATAACAACTTGCATTTAAATGAAGTCAAATAAAACTCACTTATACATTTGAGAATCTTAATTAGCATAATAATTTAACCTGAAGCTGTGAAATCAACAAAATATGGTATAATATCTATGCTCCCCATAATTAAACTAAATAGTCATCACCAATGTACATATACTGATCTAACTCATAGAAATGCAGACATTGTGGCTTAATCCATCTTAATTCTGTATTTGTCTCAGTGGTGCAGAGTGACAGCATTAGCCATATTAGATCATTCTGTCATGGGTGTTCACTTTATCATTGTATGAAAACTCCCTGTTGCCCTGAAAACAGGTGATGAGCATCAGCGTCCCAATGCTCTGATGCATACATTTAGATGTGGCATTCTCTCGTTATTTAAAGGTGCTTACTCACAGGATGCATTGCTACGTTTTAGAGAAGCTAAAAATCTATCTGCTCTATTGCTTTGTTTTACTGTGATGTGAAAACAGGCCTCTTCTAGAATTATCTAGTCCACAATTGTTCTCTCTGTTGGACTGTGTGTGTGTGTGTGTGTGTGTGTGTGTGTTCCTTTGATAG
>NW_015659918.1:201466-205149 GCF_001515625.1 Sinocyclocheilus rhinocerous | reverse complement strand
GTGTGTGTGTGTGTGTGTGTGTGTGTGTGTGTGTGTGTGTGTTCCTTTGATAGACCTAACGTGTGTGGTAATTCTTGATAATGGACACAATTCCATAAAAATATCTAGGACTTCTGGGGAAGCTATGTATAGGATTCCACTGATTTCCTTTGAATTATTTATCCATTTCTGAATTGTAGATGAGTCATAGGGGCTTATGTGATAATTTTGGACTGCATGATCTACATGGCAACTTTAAGATACACAAACAAGAGTGGGGGAGTGCATAAATCTTCTTTTTAAGCATTATACAGTCCGATGAGCAACAAAAAACTGAATTAATCACTTTTTATTCGGGTATTTCCATAAACACTTTGAAGTTGGTATAGCCAAGATCTCCACTGGGATATAGGCCCTGAGGGACTTCAACTTAACCCCACCATGCACATCATTAAGTCTTTATTTTTCTGATTGACAATTTTTTTTTTTTTTGTATAGACTCAGTCAGCATATCTGTTAATTAAGTCCTAATGTTCCCTGTAAAGGCACATTCTTCAACTTTGGCACCTTTTTAACTGTGCCACCTTTGTTATCATTCCTAGTGACCTCACATTGGGAAATCCTCCTTTACCCCACCCTTATGAGGGATTTGGCCTGTCAAAAAAAGCCCTTTAGATGACTAACCAACTGGCTCATTATTTTAAAACAGACTGCTGCAACTGATGGATCTTTTTCACTCAGTCTCTCTTCACTGTAAACTCTAATAAGTTAAGTCTACTCAAATTATTTAAGGAAACTTCTTCCCCCAATTTAGCGTAGTAATGGTGCCAAAAAACTAAATTCAATATAATTTACATAGTGTTGCATTTACTTATATTGAAAAAGCAATAAACAATTAAAACTAAGTTATTGCTTCACTTAAACAACTTTATTAGGTTTTATCCCTTACATTCCTTAGCTGAACTTCAATATAATTTACTGACAGCATATTGACCATATTTCACTAAATAACAAAAATGAATTATACCCACATCAAACCAGCAGCAATGTATTTGTAATATGCATCAGTTGTTTAACCGCTTTCAATAGTAATTACAGCCCATCATGCTGTATTTGTAGTATTATATGCTTTAATCTTAATTACTTTAAACATTATTAACACATACAATGTAATCTAAAATAAATGATTACTATATAATATAATATGATTGTCAGGGAAACACCAGCCTCGTCAGGTCCCACAGCACTCATCCTGCACGATCACAGTCACCTGAGTTCTGATTCCCCGCACCTGTCACCACTTAATAAAGACCAGTATAAATCTACCTTCACTCCTCACCATCCTTTGTCTGGTCTTGAAGTTGCTATCACAGACTTACCTGACTCGCTCACCATCAGATACTTGCCTACCAATCCCGATCTTCTTCATCCTCTGCTAACCGTATCTTGGGAAACCTGTGAAAAGGAGAAAGAGCCTGTTAGCTCATCAAGCTAAAGCGATACTTATGTCCCTTGCCGGTTTCCCTGCTCAGTGGAGCCGAACGGTAGAGTCGATGGTCTTTACACTTACCAATCCCGATCTTCTTCATCCTCTGCTAACCACGTCTTGGGAAACCTGTGAAAAGGAGAAAGAGCCTGTTAGCTCACCAAGCTAAAGCGATACTTATGTCCCTTGCTGGTTTCCCTGCTCGGTAGAGTCGATGGTCTTTACACTCTTCGGTCTTCACACTAGTGCTGCTGCGGTATACCAAGCTTTTTTATATTTAAGCTAAAGCGATACTTATGTCCCTTGCTGGTTTCCCTGCTCGGTAGAGTCGATGGTCTTTACACTCTTCGGTCTTCACACTAGTGCTGCTGCGGTATACTAAGCTTTTTTTATATTCGTCTAACAAAACTAAAATTGAATTCAGCCAGTATTTCACCAGTAAAGTAGAGACTCACCTGCTGACTCTCCATTCCTCTGCACCCCATTTCTGTTGCTAAAAAACACCATTTCACTTATCAGTTACTCCATTTGTGGTCTCCTTCTGTTTGGTGACAATAATATATAATATAATATTAGCAAACCTTAGTACAATCATGTTTAATAAATCATATTTTAATTTAAATTCAGATAGCTAATCATTAAACTATTAATTTACAATACATGAATAAGAGTATGTGGATACCCCCTTATAATGAGTTATTCTAGGCCCCTTATTTCCATAAATATTAATATTATGACATTGCATTCTAGAAAACAATGACATTCTAGAGAATTGTGTGCCCACAGTTTGGGCAGAGCACAATGACACTGCCCCATGCACAGAGCGAGGTCCATAAAGGAATGATTTAGTCTGGTATGCAAGAACCCCCAGACTTGAACCCCACTGAGCACCCTTGGGATAAAGGCCAACTGCAAGTCAGACCCCATCGCCCAAAATCAGTTCTTGACATTACTGTTGCTCATGTCTGAATGAGAGCAAATCCCCTCAGCCATGCTCTGATATATAATGTACTTTCATATATAATCACATGTGAATGTATAAACTAGGCCTACCAATAAGGGTCATTTAATGTTTAGCAATAATTAAAATGAGTCATTATAAAGTTTTAGCCTAATATAATGTTTGAAACCTTTCACAAAATTCTGTGAGATTTGAGGGATGGTCTGTCTTGTCTTATGGTGTGAATGTGATGGTTACTGACCATGTCTAACTATGTTCTTACAGCACCCGCCTGCTAATTACACAGATATTAGCATTGCGGCCCTCGTCCCACCTTGAGGAGGGGACAGGTCTCCAAATATCAGCCTCAGATCTCATTAGACTCTCAGCGCGCCTTCCCTCTCGCAGACAAAATGACATGCATTAATGACGCAGCCCCTTTTTCCTCTCAAATTATCATGCAGAAGAGTCAGTCTATCTCTCCCTCTCTTTCACACACACACCAAGGATGTGATTTCAGCACACCGTAGCACGCCAGGAGATTGCACTTTAGTGCCAGCGAATGGAAGAGAGGCTCCTACTTTCTCCTCTGAGAGCTCATTTAAAGGAAATTATTCATGGCCAACCCCATGCTCTGTAATTACTTGTTCAGTCCCAAGAATTCTCCATTTGTTCTAAGTGGCTGTAAATTAATTTTTAGATGGGTGCTATGAAGTGGCAATATATGTAAGGGACAATCATATGCAAAATAATTTTACTGGAACACTTCAAATTTAGTGAAGCTGTTATGGACATATAGAATGAGCATGGGGTCAGAAGGAGTTTTCCATCAATGTTGTTTATCATAAATAAATAAATAAATAAATATATATATATATACTGTATATTTATAAATCGCGTTTGGTCTCGTACTGTATCGCATACCTTGTCAGTGTCCTGCGCTTTGCTTGGCCATTTGTTGTGATAAACAGGAAAGTGTGTTCAAGCGCCAGCAAAACACTAAAGAAATAAATACTCTTTGTGAGAAGCAGTCAATCAGCAGAAGTTAAAAGCAGCTCGTAAGTGTATTTATTTCTTGTCTCAGTGTTTAGCGCAGTTGTCCTTGCTAGGAAATGCTTGTTTTGTTTACTGTGGAGATGTGCTGAAATGGCGTTTGGTCTCGTACTGTATCGCGTACCTTGTCAGTGTCGTGCGCTTTGCTTGGCCATTTGTTGTGATAAACAGGAAAGTGTGTTCAAGCGCCAGCAAAACAGTTTTTGTTAAACTAATTAAAAAGAA
>NW_015659918.1:199293-200705 GCF_001515625.1 Sinocyclocheilus rhinocerous | reverse complement strand
AATATATATATATATATATACATACACACATACAAAATATGTCTATGAAATATGGCATTAAAATTAGATTCATTTCCTGAATGGCATTTTAATAATAATAATAATAATAATAATAATAATAATAATAATAATAATAATAATAATAATAATAATAATAATAATAATAATAATAATAATAATAATAATAATAATAATAATAATAATAATAATAATAATAATAATAAATACATTTCTGTTTAAAAGTTTGGGGTGTTTTTTTTTGTTTTGTTTGTTTTTTAAGAAATGTGACAATAGACAATCAAAAATGACAGTTTTATATTTTTACAAATAATTTCCATTTCAAATAAAATTAAATGCATTTATTACAAAAAATATATAGCAGCACAACTGGTTTTAATAACTGATAATAATAAAACATTTATAATATAATAGATCATAATAATTTGAAAAAAAAAATTGAACATTAAATATTAGAATGATTTCTGAAGGATCATGTGACACTGTCGACTGGAGTAATTAATGGCTGCTGAAAATTCAGCTTTGTATCACATAAATAAATTACATTTTAAAATATATTACAATAGAAACAATAGTTATTTTAACCCTTGTGTGGTGTTCATATTTTTGTTACTCAGCCAGTGTTCGTGGGTCTGGTGGTCCCGCTGCAGTTTTGGGTTTTTAATTCAACACAATCAAAAATTAAATGTTAAAATACTCAACAGATGTCTACTTCATCCCTATTACGAGCAATATAAACAGCATACATGGTCAAAATTTGCCATTTACTTTTGTTAGATCACATTTATGTATTAAAGTGCTACACACACATAAACACACATACACATACTAATAGCAGGCCCAGACAATAGTAGAACAGATTGAAGGTACACCATACACCATACAAGGGTTAAATTGTAAAATAACCGCTGTATTTTTTTCCCCTTGATCGCACATTTTTTTCACATATTTCTGTTGCAGTTTACGATACATGAAATAGAAAAAATATATATATAAAATTTAACCATCACGTTAGAATTGTAAATGTGTGCCTATGGGTTCCTTACTCTGGATAAAGTAATCATTCATTTTACTGCAGAAACCTGAACTAATTAACAAATGAACAGAGACAGAAATAGGAGACAGAGGGTGAAAAATCAAAGAGTACAAAGCGAAAGATGAGAGAGAAATAATAAAAAAAGAAAAGTCTTGATTGTAGTCAAATATCAAAGCCACAGAATTAAATGAATCTTTCATAAAGGACAGGGCAAGAAATGTCTTTGTTTTCCTCATCATTAATCTGACCCTGTCTTATCTGGGGTCAAAAGCTTTAAAACAGCATAAGCCTGCAACGGAAATGTATCAAAGTCTGACTGATTTGTTTAATATAGTGTCATCTGTTTATTTTCCATAAA
>NW_015659918.1:189677-195786 GCF_001515625.1 Sinocyclocheilus rhinocerous | reverse complement strand
TCTCTCTCTCTCTCTCTCTCTCTCGAACACTCTCACAAACAAACAAGCAACCCCTCACAAACAGATCAGACTCAACCTCTAGCTCTCTCATGAATCATATCTTCACCTACCAACACACTCAGAAAATGCCAGTTAGAGGCACAAATAAGCTTTGAATACCGCATATCAAGAGTTTTATTTATTGTATTGTCAAGAGCTCCAGGGGATAGAGTCTGAATTATAACCCTGAATCAGTAAATTATGTGGTTCTGCTGAAACATATTTCAGAGCATTTGACTGCCAGATAAATAAAATATGTTTAGCATAAAAAGGAGACGTTTTTGCTCCAAGCAGACTGAGTTGGTTTGTTATCCTGAGGAAAGAACCACTGTAGAGTCTGTTAAATAGATCAGCACATGTTGTTCTGAAGGACACAGGTTTTTGTGGTGACTCTATTATTGTATACAGCAACTAAGCTATGACTACATCAGACCTAAAGCACCTTTTAACTATGTTCTTTATTATTTTAATTTTGATTAAAGTGTTTGGAAGTCACATTAAAGAGCATCAAGTGACTGACTTTTTATAGAAATATTGCCATAATTACAGTTTGCCTTTTTTTTTTTTTTTTCCTTTTTCCTTTTATTCTGTGCCATAAAAGCAGTTAAACTTTAATGTTTATTTCAGATCAAGGATAAGTGCTGTCTGAATAGCATTTTGTTGTTGCTGCAAAATCATTTCTGTTTCAATACTATTTAATATGTATGCAAACAACACTTTTTAATAAAGATAATAAAACAGTCAAATGTTAAAGGAAGCATTTACTAAAACTAAATAAATTAATAAACAAATAAACAAACAAATATGTCATTGTTAACTTGTTCTGAGCACAAATGCTGTTATTTGTAATACAAAAGGAGAATTTTAAAGAATCTTAATGCATCTCTATTCCATATAACAAATTTATAGTGTTCACAGGCTGTCAAGCTCCAAAAAGGACAAAATAAAAGCAACAAATGTAGCCCACATCATTATACAGCTCTTAAATCAAATATGATACTTTAGCTGGCACAGGTTGAATATCAATTACATCAAATGTGGCTTGGCACTATATTTGGTTTGAGAGCTGCATAATATTGTGCAGAAATAATTATAGCATGTCGTCACAATGATTGTTTTTTTTATGATTATTATATTACTATCAGTTCCTAACACAACATTATTATTATGGCATCAGAAGTCTCGAAATATAGTGCACAAGTCTTATGAACTACTATTGGTGCTTTTTGTGATGTGTTTTATGCTTTTATGATGGTCACTGTGAACAGAAAGAGCATACAGATTATTTAGAAATTAGTCCATAACATTTGAACTTCAATTAAACGAGTCATTTAATTACAAACAAGCAAATGTTATACTGTGATTTAACCAAAATAATTACTTTCACAATAATGATTGTAAATGAAAATAGTAGAGATTTGGTGATTTGGAAGCTCTCCATTGAAATCTGGAGCTTCAATACACACTCAAGCCTTAAAATTTACAATTCTGACATTAGTAACTGTAAACCTTTATACATGATATACAGATTCATGCAATGTATGCTTCCTTTATTTAACAGATCGAATAATCATTTCTCACCAAATGTGCATTTAATGATCCATGTTAGTCTTCCTTTAGATTTTTTTAAATTAAAACATAAATAAATAAATAAATAAATAAATAAATAAATAAATAAATAAATAAATAAATAAATAAATAAATAAATAAATAAATAAATAAATAAATAAATAAATAAATAAATAAATAAATAAATAAATAAATAAATACATACATACATACATACATACATACATACATAAAATATTTGCAATATGACATTTGAGATTGAAGGTCAGTTGTCAGAAAAAAAAGTATGCTTTGAGAAAGGTTTGTATGCTTCATGTGACAGAACCAGAATGAGCTAGAGCTAGAGAATAGAATCAGCCTCATTGGTCCTTTTTTATCAGTCCAGATAAGAGTGGCAACTGAAGTGTTGTTGCTGTTTGTTCTTCGTGACGGGGAGCAGGGAGCTCCGCTTTGTTGTGTAATGAGCCTCTGTCCCAGCCACAAAGGTTTTGCTTCTGCTTTCAGAACCACTGACGCTCTAAAGGCCATACATTCATGAGCTCTGTGCAAGCCAGCTCAGATCTGCGTATGGCTCATGCAATGAATGTCAGAGCAAATCTACAGGATAAAAATGAGGGAGGGTTCAAAATGTTATTTAAAAAAAAAAACAGGATAAGTATGACTGTGGAAGACTACAGTACTACACTATAATTGACTAATACGTGCACAGGCATTTTGGCATGCCAGTCCAGCGTTGCCAGTCTGTGTGTTATGGTGTCCTCAAGTCTGGAGCAGCTTGGAGGAACAGCAGGACAGATTCTAAAGCACAATTTTGCTTGTAAGCAAATGATCCCCATCGCATAACCACTGATGTGCAGTTGACAGAATGTGAAAGGCTTTACGTGGGATTTGTCGCACAAGTCTTATTCATTTCTGTGCCCAATTAAGAGTTGGCGGCCGTGACATTGCAGATGCTTCAGTGAAGGAACAGATCAAAACTATTTCCACCTTAGAAAGCTGACTCCCCTAAAACCAAGACCACCAAGCTCCTTAACCACTATGTCCCTCTGTTTCCTGGTCTGAAGAAGCTCTGTTTCCTGGCCTGGAGGAAGCAAGGATTCTTTGACGCAAAATCTTTCCTGCTTTCTCTCTCAATCCTTCAACTGTCAATGCCCAGGGCCCAATTAACCTGAGCCAGCGCTTTGTCACAGCCCAGACAATACCCAGGCAACACCAACCAATAAAGCATGCACAACACCGTCCATAGAGCCCCATTCATGCTAGGCCGATGCAAGGACAGGGTCATTAATTATTGAGGAATGGTGAATATTTCACGCTTAGGGAGAGTCATGGCTTGACCCTACAGACGTTTTCAAGGTAAATATTTAAAGATCGATACCTTGCATGCTGGGAGAGAAAGTGGTCCCTCAGGGTGTCAATTAATTGTATGGAGGAGAGAGAGGACGTTGTTTGGTGAACAGTAGTCATTTGCCATACAATTGTAAACCATTACTTCAGTGGGGACTACATTTGAGATGCCAAAAAACATGTTGGAAAATCAGTGCTTTTCAATGAGTGGGCATTCCTATTTCTTACCTTTTACCGCACCATGGGCTCACAGCAGGAGAGGAGGATTGAAAATCCAGCAGCAAATCCAAAATGTTTGACTTAACCTCCCTACATGGTCCATTGTTTTGAAACTGAACCTTTTAAAAGCTGGGGGATGACTAAGCCAAATCTTTCGGCACAAAGCGCAGAGTAAGCATTGATATAGTTAAATGTCAGAATGTAATAATTCTCTCAGATAACATGGCTGTGTAATATTCCCCACTTATTGAGACACAATACAACCTCTTTGTTTCAAAAGGATACATGAGAGGTGTGGGTTGGACTGTTGCCTCCCGGTGTATGCTGGGAGCTGAGAAGCTGTAAACTGCACTCTTTGATATGTGGATGAAATGTTAGGCACATATTTTTTTTTTTAGATGTAAAAAATATATATATATTCATTACTTTCATTATTTTTCTTTATAACAACTAGGGCTGACACTTTTAAAGCAACTTGCAATAGAGTAACAAAAGCAATTTGTCAACAATATGCTAGGTTTATTAGATGATTCCTCGACCATTTAGTGATACATACTGTATCTCAATACATTTATAAGATAATAAGATTTACTAGATACATAGTATTTGCTTAAATAATAATGGCATATTTTCCACACTGATCACTGAATGAAGACAGATAAGAATGTGCTAATTGTTTTCATTTATATGAATCAGTAACTATATAAACTATAAGCTTTAATATAATATAATAATATAATTAATATAATTTAATAGTCATAAACAGTTATATTTACCTGCATATATTTTAATACAATGTTTTAGTGTATAAATAAAGACACTTAGAGCCTTATGTGAACATTTGAGTGATGAAGCAAATTAAAAGTTGAATCAGAATTTTAAATCTATTGACTGAAAAGGACCTGTTGCATGGAAATAAATCAAGCGTAATGCCTGTTAACACCAGGAACAAAGCGGTGCAAGGGGATTTTTAACTTGAATGCAAATAAAGTTGACCAATAAGATTTGTGCTTTTACATACAGTACACTATTTTTACAGCACACTGCTAATAAGTAAATATATTGAATGTAAAATTAAAACAAATATAGGGCTGCACACATCAAAATAAATTAGAATATATTGTCAAATTAAATACATTTTGCAGGCCTTAAAAACATTTAATAAATAAAAACAATCAAAATAAAACAAATAAATAAAACAATAATTTAATATTTTATCTTTCTAAGTGAATAAGATAATATTCAAATGTGTTGTTAAATTATTGAAATATTAATCTCAAGTAAATATTTTATGCCTAAGGCGATCAGCTGACCAAAACACTTGTGAACTCCAGCATTAAATCATTGGCATAATGCAGGTTTTTTTTGCCGAGAAAGTATTGTTCACAAATACAGTGTATACATTTTTGCTAATCTGTGTGTTTTTCCCTCTCCATGTGCCTGCCCTGACCTAGTTTTCCCATGTGTTTGATTGTTCATTAGTTCCAGGTGTGTCTCGTCATCCTCTCGTCAAGTCAGGTGTATTTATAGTGAGTCATGTTCTGAGTTCTTTGTCTGCTATTGAATGTTCGTCTTTCCCCGCTACGTGTGTGTTCCTGGTTCCCTTTCGATACTTCACTCGTACTGCGTCTAGGTTAAGACGCATATGGGAAAAAAGCCTTTTTTCTCCTGAACTGAAGCCTTTTTCATTTACGCAGTGAAACTGCACGGCCATTGGTTCGTGCAGAGCTTAAAAAAACGAACCAATGGCTCAGCACCAATGGCTCGCCGTTTGACACGCAAATGCCACGCCGTTACTGCGGTTCGTGCGGGTCCCCCCTGCACGCCGATGACGGCCACACGGAGTGCGTTTCCTGCTTGGGGAAATCCCATGCGGAAGCTGCGCTCACAGGAGCTAATTGCTCTCATTGCGAGAGCTTCAGTCTCGCCCTTTCTCTTCTCACAGATCACTTTCTTTTCAGAGAGCGACTCCGCCCCCCACGCCCTCCCGTTTCCTTCATCCCAAGGGACCTGTGAGGAAAAAACAGCGGGGCAAAGGGGTCGAGCGATCGGCTACGAGCGAGCTCACGCCGGCCCAGATCCCGCGTGCCTCGCTCTCGCCGCAGAGAGAGTATTCCCCCGTCCTTTTCTCCCGGTCTGATCAGTGTCCCTCTGCTGGTGCGAGCGACCTGATCTCATTAGGGGGAAGTGGGGACGAGCTGCTCGATGACAGCATGCCATTAGCAGCGTCGGATGCAGAGGAGCTGTTGGGCTCTTTCTATGGCGGTCCTCCAGGTCTTCCAGGCCAAAATCCTCGCATCCTCCAAGTCTGGCCTGGACCCCGCTACCCTCAGAGATCTGAGGAGCGCGACGGACCTGGTTCTACGCGCCACCAAGACAACCGCCCCGGCGATTGGGAGATCGATGGCCAGCCTTGTGGCGCTCGAGCGCCATTTATGGTTGACGCTGATGGAGATGAAGGACGCAGATAAGATCCCCTTCCTCGATGCTCCTGTCTCCCCCAAAGGCCTTTTCGGCCCAGCGGTCGAAGGATTTGCTGAACGCTCCACGGAGGCACAGAAATCGTCCCAGGCTATGCGACATGTCCTGCCTAAGCGCTCCAGCTCCGCTGCTGCCTCAGCTCGCCCAAAATCTGCGCCGACTCAGCAGCCTGCAAAACAAAACACCTGCCGCCCCCGCTGTTCAGCCCACTAAAGCGCAGCAGACGCGGGGACGCTCTCACTCGGCCAGACGCTTCCCTCTTCCTAAGCGCCAGGGACCCCGACCCAAGATTGCGTTGGACCCAGTGCCTCAGGCGTCATCCTGATCCGCGAGATAGGAAGAGGATGGGGTCAGATCTCGCCACGGCCGGACCGCCCCTCAAGCAGCCTCTCTTACACCTCTTGACACCCCGTTCAGCTCCGGGTACAGAGGGAAATGTGTTTTGTGCGAACAA
>NW_015659918.1:185122-189600 GCF_001515625.1 Sinocyclocheilus rhinocerous | reverse complement strand
AGGAGGCTGAATCCGCCTCGTCCCCCTACCGGCCCTTCATGGGACCTGCCCACTGTGCTGAGGACCCTGAAGGCCCCTGCTTTTGAGCCGCTACATTCCGCCAACATTAGGTCGCTATCGCTGAAGGCTGCTCTGCTTCCAGCACTAGCATCAGTAAAGCGAATAGGGGACCTGCAGGCGCTCTCAATTAGCCCTGTCTGCCTGGAATTCGGGCCTAACGACTCTAAAGTCAGGCCTAACGACTCTAAAGTCACTTTAGGTATGGTTACGTACCTAAAGTGCTCTCCACTCCATTCAGAGCACAGGTCATTACGCTCTCCGCACTTCCTCCAACTTAATAGGACAGAGAGCTATCTCTGCTCTGCCCCGTCAGAGTGTTGAGAATCTATATTGAGCATTCCGCTCCCTATAGGCGATCGGAAAAACTCTTTGTCAGCTTCGGTAACCGCACCAAGGGGTTTCCGGTTGCAAAGCAAAGACTCTCTACATGGATAGTAGACGCCATCTTGCTAGCGTACTCTTCCTTGGGCCTCCAATGACCCATTGGAGTACAGGCCCACTCGACTAGAGGCATCGCCTCGTCGTGGGCATGGTCCAGTGGTGTGTCCATTGCGAATATTTGTGAGGCGGCCAGCTGGGCCTCGCCGTCCACATTTGCGAGGTTTTATAACCTGGAAGTCCCGGCCTTACAGGCCAGGGTCCTTTCCGCTTAAAATGGCACGCGCTGCGTAAACAGATATGACAGAGAGCCCTTGGCCGTGCCGCGCCCAAGTTCTCTGGTATTGTTCACTCGTTTTTTAAGCTCTGCACGAACCAATGGCCGTGCAGTTTCACTGCGTGAATGAAAAAGGCTTCAGTTCAGGAGAAAAAAAATATTTTTTTCCCATATGCGTCTTAAGCAAGACGCAGTACTCGTTCCGATATCTCAGGGTACCGAGTACATTTCTTGGATGTTTATTAATGTTCGTTTGAAGTTTACTCCACGTCTCCTCGTTCCTCGCTCCTTGCTCCTCACATTAGCGATTGTAACAGTCCTATACCATCCGTATGCATCAAATGTTCTACAGCACATGTTGTCATCTTTCTTCATGCCTTGTTATGAAAGGAAATGATTTATCTATCCTAATGTACTTCAATGTAATGATAAAAAAAAAAAAACATTAATTTTAGCATGGGTTTTCAAGTGCAAAATATGATGTGAACTCAATGTGATCATGTTGTGCTTTTCAACTATTCTGAAGGTTTGGCAGGCGAGTTGTGAGGTTGAGAGTATACACAACTGTCCACTGAGCATCCTTGATTAGAGAACCCTGCAAGGTTGTGTCCCTTCTGATTTTGTAACTCATTTGCCATCTGCTTATATCTACTCCTATCCACCCCCACAGATTCCATCTTTCATTACTCACCGCTTCTAATAAATTAAATGTGTAGGACTTCTGTTTGGGCTGTGCGTGTGTCTGTGTGTGTTTGATGTTTGCCTGAGATGTATGTCTGCCAGAGACATCAGAATAACTGTAGCACCCCTGTTGCTCAGTGATAACTCAAGCTATTCAACTGCACCCGTTTCTCTGAATGGCGTGGTGCTCTGTGAAAGTGGAACGCAAAGTTTGGAAAATAAATACACTGTCCAAGTGGCACTAATGTGGCCCAGCTTGTACATATTTATTTGGGTAAAACGTGTTTGTGTTTGACAAATCCACACAGAGAGATATGTCTTCCCTTTAATAATACTGCAATTTGCCATAGACTCTTAATTACATACACAAACTAGGAGGGAAGTTCTTCAAGTGCTTCACTGACACAAAGCAGTTAATCATGAGACTTTAGAAAGAAAAAAAATAATACAATTTCATAGCTTGGTTGAATTTTAATGCAAATTACATGCCTGGCATAGTCTGATATAGGCACTGAACAGAATTTAGTTCAGAAGTTAATATATTTTTCTAACTCCTTGAATATTAATTATTATTATTTTTTTACTTTGTAAAATACTGAATATTATATTATATTATATTATATTATATTATATTATATTATTGTCATATCATTGGTTACCTACGCTGACAAAAATGCCTCAGTTGAGTTGTAATTGTAACAAAAAAACAAAACAAAAAAAAAATATATATATATATATTGGCTTTTTGAGATATTATTTAAGTAAAATTTACGACTAATAGGTGTATTTTGCTGTTAAAGACATGATTCTTGACTGAGGCCATTTTTACTTTTCGGTTCAACGGGTAACAGGACTGCATTTTTCTGCATCACTAACAACCCAAAGGTACTGAAAAGGTAAGAATCACATTACATATGAGGAGATTGTCAAATTATTTCGTCCTGGGAAAATGGCACGTATGGTCACCCTAATTTAAATGTCATCAAATATGCAATGATAAAGCAACATGTTTGCTTTATTTGCTGGTTAACAAGTACTCCTGCATTTAGCCTTGAAATTGGCTAATGATTTGCTGCCACATTTTTTGTTTTCTGTATCGACTCTGTAAGTAATATACGTTTGCTTTAATGTTTTTATCCACTCAGGATTCAGCATGTGAGTTATATAGTTATGCATTAATTATGTTTTAAGGCTGTAATTTAGTTGCATATGTGTTAAAGTTACTGCTTGTATATAACAAATACATTGTCTTTTCCTTTATTTAGTCTTTTCCTTCAATTATCTGTTGAAATAGGCTAATATGAATTTATATTATAAAAAAAAAAGAAAAAAAAAAAGTAGTTTCGTAAGAATTTACACAAATGACTGAACAGTTCAATTTAGCTGATACGTTTCTGGGTCAGAGTTTGGGGAACGTGCCATGCGGTAATCGCCCCTGATATCACATGTACATTACGGAGACGTCTATTTGACGTCTGCATTTACATCTGAAAGACATTTTTTTAGAGTGTTTGCTCATCTGCAATATGTCTATAGGACGTTTCCTATCAGATGTCAAATAGACATTTAGAGAATGTCTTCTAGATGTTTATGACTTAGAATGTATGTAAAACTGACATCTTAGAGACATCTATCAGATGTTTGTACACAGCAGATGCTTTCCAGATGAAGTGATCTTTAACACACATCTTGCAGACGTATGTGTGCTTTCTGGGGCTTTAATTTTACGGAGTTTGACATCAACAATGAGCTCATTTATGACTCAGGCCCTTCTCTGTCATAAATCTTCTCTGTCAGATGGCAGTGGCACAGATAAAGATAAGAACTACATTAAATATGAACAGATTAATGGTTGAATGCTTTAATGTCACAAAAGATGCCATGATGAAGATACATGTTTGTTTTATAAGCTGGATTACAAAAATTACCCTTGTATTGTATACCATTGTACAGGGCCTTAGCTGGGGTTTGCGGGGGCCCGTGCAGGTTGTACTCATGGGCCCTGTTTGAAATTGTGTAAATAACACAAATAAATGAATAGAACAAAGATAGAAATTAAACAATGCTTATTTATTTATTTATTTTTTCTCAAGTTTGTGGGTGTCAGACTGTATTATGTGTTTTGTGTGTGTTTTGCTCCCCATGTGCCCTCCTTGCCCATATTTGGTTAGTTTCCTGTTCCTGTCCTGATTATGTTGATTTAATTCCAGGTGTTCCCCGTTTATTTCCATTGATCCCAGGGATGTCTCGTCATCCCCTCATCTTGTCATGTGTTTATATAGTGTTCCCTGTTTTTAGTTCAGTATCCGGTATTGTTTATGTCTTCATGTGCTACGTGTGTTCTCCTTGTTATAATTAAAGTTTTCTGGACTAATGTACTCCTCGTCTCCGGCCGTTCCTTGCTCCGCATTCCACTCAGTGGTGCAACCGTGACACTGGGTATTCAGGTACAGAAACCGAATAATCAAATGTAAAATAGAATTGCATAGTCTTCAGTGTATAAATTAAATATAGATTAATTCTTGTTCCATAAAACTACAAAGTAATTCAGTCAAGAGCAGTGAGTTATATTCTTTTATTTTCTAGAATTAACATTAAGTTCTGTTCAAGGTCATCAAGAAAAAAAAATGTGACCGACCGCACCGGTGCGGTCTAAGACCCTAGAGGGTTAAGGACACTGACAGCAGCTGGTAAATTAGGTGCGGTCACTTCAAGAGAAATGTATCCAATATGATACAGAACACATCTCAACTGTTTGTTCACTTACTGTAAAACATGACCAACAGTTTTTCGAGGATATTTCGACATAATTTTTTATGTATTTGTCCGTTCAAGCGCAAGAAGAGGCAAAACTCAATTCGGTGTTTAGATGGCTGTGAGACGTGGCTCTCTGCGTGCGTGCTGTGCGCACAGAACACCGCGCATGGGTGCTGAATTAGTCACTTTTATTTATATAGCGCTTTATACAGATTGTTTCAAAGCAGCTTTACAGTGTTAGACAGGGGGAAAAAAAGTGTGCTGAAAATGCAAGAGGACAATAGAAAACAGTCAGTTTATCAGTTCAAGTAATTTTTTTTTTTTT
>NW_015659918.1:169358-183333 GCF_001515625.1 Sinocyclocheilus rhinocerous | reverse complement strand
TTTGATTCAAAGTACCTCGACAGCGTTTCGAAAACACAAGGAACCGATGTCAAACACCGATCGATCTGCACACGCAAACAAAGCCAAACCCTAGATATGTTAGGCAATATAGAAATCCTGGCCAGGACACGTCCTGGGAAAATGGCACGTATGGTCACCCTAATTTAAATGTCATCAAATATGCAATGATAAAGCAACATGTTTGCTTTATTTGCTGGTTAACAAGTACTCCTGCATTTAGCCTTGAAATTGGCTAATGATTTGCTGCCACATTTTTTGTTTTCTGTATCGACTCTGTAAGTAATATACGTTTGCTTTAATGTTTTTATCCACTCAGGATTCAGCATGTGAGTTATATAGTTATGCATTAATTATGTTTTAAGGCTGTAATTTAGTTGCATATGTGTTAAAGTTACTGCTTGTATATAACAAATACATTGTCTTTTCCTTTATTTAGTCTTTTCCTTCAATTATCTGTTGAAATAGGCTAATATGAATTTATATTATAAAAAAAAAAGAAAAAAAAAAAGTAGTTTCGTAAGAATTTACACAAATGACTGAACAGTTCAATTTAGCTGATACGTTTCTGGGTCAGAGTTTGGGGAACGTGCCATGCGGTAATCGCCCCTGATATCACATGTACATTACGGAGACGTCTATTTGACGTCTGCATTTACATCTGAAAGACATTTTTTTAGAGTGTTTGCTCATCTGCAATATGTCTATATGACGTTTCCTATCAGATGTCAAATAGACATTTAGAGAATGTCTTCTAGATATTTATGACTTAGAATGTATGTAAAACTGACATCTTAGAGACATCTATCAGATGTTTGTACACAGCAGATGCTTTCCAGATGAAGTGATCTTTAACACACATCTTGCAGACGTATGTGTGCTTTCTGGGGCTTTAATTTTACGGAGTTTGACATCAACAATGAGCTCATTTATGACTCAGGCCCTTCTCTGTCATAAATCTTCTCTGTCAGATGGCAGTGGCACAGATAAAGATAAGAACTACATTAAATATGAACAGATTAATGGTTGAATGCTTTAATGTCACAAAAGATGCCATGATGAAGATACATGTTTGTTTTATAAGCTGGATTACAAAAATTACCCTTGTATTGTATACCATTGTACAGGGCCTTAGCTGGGGTTTGCGGGGGCCCGTGCAGGTTGTACTCATGGGCCCTGTTTGAAATTGTGTAAATAACACAAATAAATGAATAGAACAAAGATAGAAATTAAACAATGCTTATTTATTTATTTATTTTTTCTCAAGTTTGTGGGTGTCAGACTGTATTATGTGTTTTGTGTGTGTTTTGCTCCCCATGTGCCCTCCTTGCCCATATTTGGTTAGTTTCCTGTTCCTGTCCTGATTATGTTGATTTAATTCCAGGTGTTCCCCGTTTATTTCCATTGATCCCAGGGATGTCTCGTCATCCCCTCATCTTGTCATGTGTTTATATAGTGTTCCCTGTTTTTAGTTCAGTATCCGGTATTGTTTATGTCTTCATGTGCTACGTGTGTTCTCCTTGTTATAATTAAAGTTTTCTGGACTAATGTACTCCTCGTCTCCGGCCGTTCCTTGCTCCGCATTCCACTCAGTGGTGCAACCGTGACACTGGGTATTCAGGTACAGAAACCGAATAATCAAATGTAAAATAGAATTGCATAGTCTTCAGTGTATAAATTAAATATAGATTAATTCTTGTTCCATAAAACTACAAAGTAATTCAGTCAAGAGCAGTGAGTTATATTCTTTTATTTTCTAGAATTAACATTAAGTTCTGTTCAAGGTCATCAAGAAAAAAAAATGTGACCGACCGCACCGGTGCGGTCTAAGACCCTAGAGGGTTAAGGACACTGACAGCAGCTGGTAAATTAGGTGCGGTCACTTTAAGAGAAATGTATCCAATATGATACAGAACACATCTCAACTGTTTGTTCACTTACTGTAAAACATGACCAACAGTTTTTCGAGGATATTTCGACATAATTTTTTATGTATTTGTCCGTTCAAGCGCAAGAAGAGGCAAAACTCAATTCGGTGTTTAGATGGCTGTGAGACGTGGCTCTCTGCGTGCGTGCTGTGCGCACAGAACACCGCGCATGGGTGCTGAATTAGTCACTTTTATTTATATAGCGCTTTATACAGATTGTTTCAAAGCAGCTTTACAGTGTTAGACAGGGGGAAAAAAAGTGTGCTGAAAATGCAAGAGGACAATAGAAAACAGTCAGTTTATCAGTTCAAGTAATTTATTTTTTTTTTTTTCATCTAAGGGTTAACTAAATGAATGTTAGTTAATGCATTAACTAACAATGAGCAATATGTTTGTTACAGTACATATTAATCTTTGTGAACATTAGTTAATTCAAATTCATTGTTAGTTCATTTTAGCTCAGGTCCATTAAATAATATTAATTATTTATTCTACAGTTGTTGTTTTTTTTAATCGATTGCTAACACACAATTCACCATTTTCTCACAACTATAAACACAATCTCAAAACTATACACCAACTTGCACAAACCTCAAACTTCCAGGTCAAAACCAAATATTCTAGTCAAAAACATATTCTCTTCAGTCAAAATCAAACTTTGGCCTCCGATGATGCACAAACCTAACAAATAGACAGACTACTCCACTGCCTAGAAAACACCAGTGAGATCAATTCAAAACACTGTTACTTAAACCTCTTACTGTTAACCATACTCGGTGTAACAACTGAGTATGAATTCAGTATGCAACAAAACACAGTTTACTGTCAGTTACAGTACAGTAAAAAAAAAAAACTGAACTGAAACGCGGCACCCTCAGCATCATGTCTCTGGGCAGGATCAGGCCACATACCTTCATCTACATCACAGAAAATGTTTTCTCTTGCAAGGCAGTGGGGAAAATATGTTCTGCTGTGTCTTATCCAGCCTTGGATCGACTCTATAGCAATGTCACCACAGGCCTCTTCCATTGCTTGCAAAAGGTTTTCCCGTTCGTAAGGGTTTCGATCAAAAACTTTCCACCGCCATGCAGAAAAAAACTCCTCTATGGGATTGAGGAATGGCGAGCCCATCCTGCCTCTCTTGCTTCATGTTGGATAATGGAACCATAGAGATGGTTGAGGAAATCCATGAGATGTTGTGTGTTGTAAGGGCCCAAGGTAGTGTGATGGTGGAGAACCCCATGGTGACTGATGGCAGCGCACAGTGTCACATTGCCTTTCCACCACCATGCAGAAAAAAAAAAAAAAAAACTCCTCTATGGGATTGAGGAATGGGGAGTATGCTGGTAGAAACATGTTAGAAAATCTGGGATGGTCATTGAACTAATTGCGGACCAGAGCAGCATTATGGAAACTTATATTATTCCATTGGTTAGCACATGCTCAAGTTATGCAGAGGTCAGACAGATATCAAAAAGAAGATACTATGTCTATTTTTGAAGCAATTGATAGCAACATTTTGGAAGAAATAGTGCAGCACCTAAAATCGTCAACCTGATATCTTGACACACTTCCCACATCATTTTTTCAAAAGGGTGCTTAACTATTTGGAAGCAGATCTCTTAGAAGTGGTGCTTCACTTCTTGCACCGCTCTTGTTTAGCCTGTATATGCTCCCACTAAGTCAAATAATGAGAAAGAATCAAATTGTCTATCAGAGCTATGCTGATGATACCCAGATTTACCTAGCCTTATCACCAAATGACTACAGCCCCATTGACTCCCTCTGCCAATGCATTAATGATATTAACATTTGGATGTGCCAAAATTTTCTTCAGTTAAACAAGGATAAAACTGAAGTCATTGCATTTGGAAACAAAGATGAAGTTCTCAAGGTGAATGCATACCTTGTAATGGTCTCCTCACCGGCCTTCCCAAGAAGACCATTACACAGCTGCAGCTCATCCAGAACGCTGCTGCCAGGATTCTGACTAGAACCAGAAAATCTGAGCATATCACACCAGTCCTCAGGTCCTTACACTGGCTTCCAGTTACATTTAGGATTGATTTTAAAGTACTTTTGCTCGTTTATAAATCACTCAATGGCCTATGACCTAAATACATTGCATATATGCTCACTGAATATAAACCTAAACCTTCCTTGTTTTATTTTAATGATTATTTTACTTTCATTTATGTAAAGCACTTTGAATTACCATTGTGTACGAAATGTGCTATATAAATAAACTTGCCTTGCCTTGCCAAATTACAACACACTGAGGCTGTTCGGCCCGTCCTGCCTCTCTTGCTTCATGCTGGATAATGGAACCATTGAGATGGTTGAGGAAATCCAAGAGATGGTGTGTGTTGTAAGGGCCCGAGGTAGCATGATAGTGGAGAACCCCATGGTGACTGATGGCAGCGCACAGTGTCACACTGCTCCCACGCTGGCCAGGGACCTCCACAATGGCATGCCATCCAATAATGTTCCGCCCACTTCTTCTCCGTTTAGTTAGATTAATCTCAGCTTCATCAATAAATATAGATTCATGCAGGGTGTCTCTGCCATCAAACTCGAACATGTTCTGCGAAAATATGTTTTGAGTACATGTTTACAGTAAGCAATACGAATCACTTAACCTGTAAGAGTACATTATCAAATTACAGCACTGCAGTAAATAACACATTAGTGAGTTACACTTAGTACCTGCACATACTGCACTCGCTGATTCTTGACCTGCTCTGAATTCCTTTCAAAAGGCCCCCTATATACCCGTTCCATTCGAAGTCTGTTACGATGCAGGATCCGGTCAATTGTAGAAATACTTATATGATCATTTTCTGAGAAGGCATGTTGATCTTAAATAATTCTTCTCTGAATTTCACGCAGTCTAATGTGTGTAGAGTTTTGACACAATGAGCCAAATTTAGCAAAACGTGTGTAAGCAATAGGCAAAAACTGTATTAGCAATGACCATATTTACAATTGCAGTTTCTTGATCCTCTGTCAAGAGACGTTGTCTGCCTCCCCCAGGCAGTCGCCACTCAGTTCTGAAAAAATACAGTAGGCTACATAAGAACAACTAATACAGCTTGAGTTACAGTTTTTTTTTTTTCAACTGCTTACACATTTTCAAAACTTTACACACAAATCCAAGAATTGCACACACAAAATGCAAAATGCCTCACATCTCTTGCAAAATGAAGCACTGCATTCAAAATATCACAACCACATCTCAAAAGAAAACATTTGTCTTACGTTGCAAACATAATATTGCCATAATATTATATTTGCAGATATATACACACAGTTATTCAAAACCTAAAGCTCTTCTTTCATAAGCTCCTATGTACATTTCTGTTCAAGATTGAAAGTAATTGGCAGAGAGATGTTGAATAATTCTCAGTAAACACGAAAGCAAGCTTGAAACCAAACTCTTTTTTTTTTACTGTAAGCATTTGTGGTTGTGAATACAGTATATTGCACAGTACAAAAGAAAATACATCAACCATGTGTAGTTGTGCTGATGTGTATTTATAGGCCTATTCTAAAGCCATGATTGCTTGGTGTTAAGTAAAGCAAAGAGTGTTTGCACATGTGAGGAGTTAGTGTGAGGCACTGATGAATTAGTGAGGCATTTTGATTGGTTGTGTTTTAAAAAGGAAATCAAGATACTTCCTGGTAGATTTTGTGTGTGTGTGTGTGTGTGTGTGTGTTACATAGAGAATTGTGTGTTGTGATTTGCAAAAAGTGTTTTATGAAATTGAAAACTGAGTCAAAGGCGGAGAATTAGTGTATGGTTTTGAGGATTTGGTGTGTGGTTCTGGTGTTTGAGTGTCAGATTTCAGTAATTGTGTGTCAAGTAAATATGTTGTGTGTAAGCAGTTGAAAAAAAATGAGATGATTATTTCTCATCATGTATGAGGTAGCCCGGGGTCAAGATGCCACAGCGAATGAGGAATGATTATTCATTCGTGCAGCCTTATCATTGGCTGAAGAGTGAGCCTCTTCTGCATGTCACAAGGTGATCCTGAGCATTCTATTGACCTGCTCGGGCAAACAACTGATGTGTATAAATTGGATCTGTAACAACTATGGACATTTAGTTTCAGACCTGGTTACGAGAGTGAATTTGTGTGCGCTAATGTGGTGCTGGTCGATGGCGGATTCATTTTGCTGTTTAGCCCAGGTCTCTTCCTATTATATCATTGAAATGAGAGTGCCTTTTCATTCTGTCATGCTTGGTTTAAAGTGCTCTAAATATGGGCAAAAGTCGAAATTTCAAAACTGACTGTTCAAGAGAAGAATACAAATAAAGACAGATTGCACGTGAAATACAAAGGCAATGTCACATCTCTGTGGGGAAACTTGATGCTTATTACATGTCTGAGGGGAACTTTAGAAGGATTTATGTTGTGTAGGTTTAAAGTAAAGAATCAATCATTCAACCAATCAACCAATCAATCAATAAATAAATATAATTTTTGATTGTGATCGTGGACATGTCCATGTCCGGACTGCTTCCTCAGTTTAGTTTATTGGTGACTTGAGAACTGTTGCAAACATTAGCCAACTCACGACTTGAGAGAGAACCATTACCAGTGTACTACTGACTTACAACTACTGCCATTGAATCACTGCTATAATTCCAATATGTGTTATTTGATATACTTTATGCTTTTCAGCAAATACAGAAATTTTGCCCACTTTATGAAACCCTCGGCAGACAATTCTTAACGTGTCAGACATGTCTTTACTGTTCTCAGTTCAGTGTACAGTACTGTTGGACTAACGGGAGCGCTGAATGAGTTGGCAAAAACTGAAATCATAGGATCATATACTAGTGATTGTCAGGAACATCTGAAAGTGAGTTTTAATTTAGTAATTTGTGGATCTGTGCTGGCTTGAGCCACAAACTGTTTCTGTTTCAGGTTATGTCCGATTTGGTAAACTGGTTCATCCAGTTACATAAAAAGAACCGGTTCAAATAATTTATTATTTGTGAACCGGACAACACATACAACAGTTACTGACCAGTTCTGTCAAGCTCCAGAACATTGCTTGAGTTCACGTGACTGCTAATTCTTGATACTGCTTCCCACTCTTAGTGTCTCCCAAAGCAGATATACATTATCATAAAAGGTTCAGCCTTTTACTTGGTTGTTGCTGGTTAAACTAGTTCAGAAGCATAGGAGACCAGCATGGTCACATGACAGCATTACCCTCAGCAGAATGTTACATAATACACTGTAGCTCCTGTGGACAGAGCTGTATCAATACTTTGTTAAACACATTTTATACAGTAGATTGTGATGTACACTGACATTGAGTTTTCCAAAAAAAAAAAAAAAAAGAAGAAAGGAAACAGCATCCAACCTAATATCGGACTATTCTTTGTCATGCACTATAACAAAATAATTTCCGCTTTCTGAAACAAGTCATGCTAATGGTTTCCTTGGATGGGTGCCAGCAGAGACAGAATGAATCCATACTCTATTAAACAAAACAGAAAAATAATAAATAAAGTATAACAAATATAAATACAGAAATAAAAGAAAACACTGACACTTGCACTCAGTTAAAGCAGTTATTAACATGAATGCTCCCAAGGACAAACACACAAAATGACAAATGACTTTTGAATCACTCAATGAAATACGGTGGACATATAATAGATTTTGCAAACCAAAAAATTAAGCTTTAATTCTCGGGTCTTCATGTTATACATTCCTTCAGGCCTTCTGGGTCATAACAATTATACTTTATACATAATTAAAAATGATACAGTGATATCAAGTAACATTTAGGCATAGAACATTTATGGTTCCTCAGTGTTACTAGTCTGATGTATATTTTAATGCTGTTCCGCAAGTTGAATCAGAGAACAGACTAGTGCAAACTCAAACGAATGGACCAAGGTTTACTTTTTACAGCAGATCTGTGAAAAAAGATTGGGGGATTGGGAAAGAGACAAAGAGCAATTGAGTGTGTGTGTGTGTGTGTGTGTGTGTGTGTGTCTGTGAGTGTGTGTGGGAGAGAGAGAGAGAGAGAGAGAGAGAAAGAGAGAGAGAGAAAGAGAGAGAAATTTCTCTCAAGCATGCCTGGTAGCAGATGCCCCCCAGAGTATTGGACCTGGCGGCTCACTACAATTATAATTCAGCACAAGTGAAGCACCCTGTTTGATATCTGCCAAGGTAATTTAGTGGGAGAGATTGCGCTGTGTCCTTCTCTCACTCTGTCTCTCTCCTCCTGCCTCCTTTCTGCCTGACAAGCAGTCTCTCCTTCCCTTCCTCTTGTATCTTTCTTTGTCTTTCTCTCTCTTTCCTTTTAACTCCTTATACCCGCATGGAGTTAAAGAGCTTCCAGCAGCATGTTGTTCAATCTGCCTCTCAGAGGCGAGATGGAGAGTTCTTTCCAGAGCGCTTATTTGCGGCTGGATGCCTGGTGAGAGAAATTAAGTGATATGGAGTGAAATTGTTTTCCCATGGTGCCTTGACCTCTCACCAGTGTGTCTGATTACTCCTCTTTTAGGAACTCCAAACAGGGCTGAGGTCTAAAACACAGATATGCCTGTCAATACCACACTCGCATTCACAGACACAGAAAATGAGAAGAATGATGTATGGGACAAATCTCAATGTGTCATTTAGAAGTGAATTCCTGTTAAGAAGGAAGTCATCTTTAGGATGGCTTTTTGTTCCCCCTAGATGATAATTATTGTCTGAACTCTGACCACAGTTATCATGCTAGAATTTATGATAATCAGTTCCTCTGCTGATGAGAAGATTCAAATGTAATGTAAAATGTAAATGCATTCACTCTGTGGTGACTTTGTCAATCTTTTTTTTTTCCCCTATATGGATAAACCTCCTGTTCTTGTAAAGCTTTTACAAAGGAGATTTAAAGGCTCAGTTATATTCTAAACAGATAAAGAAAACAAACACAACACAAAGTGATACAAAACAGATACAATTTTATTTTGAGATGCAAAAAATGAAACATAAACCTCTTCAATGTCATTTAAAATAAAAAAAAGAACTAAATAAGCAACAAAATTTACGAAAACATACAGCATAAGCAAGAAAGTGAATATAAAAAACAAAAAACAAGAAACAAAAATAATACACGTCAACAAAATAAGGAACAATACTAACAACTAACAGCTATTTACAGGCACTCCTATGTACACAGTAATACATTTTTATTCAGCAATGTTTACACTTTTCTATAGTAAATCAGCTCAAAAGGGAAATATTTATGACTAATTATAACTGGTTATGATTAATAATAAATATTTAGATTAGATCTTAGAATTAACTGTAGCAGAATCAATATTACAATTATTTGATATGTCCGTCCACCGAGCAGACAATATAAGCATTTATCAATTCAAGGAAAGATTATTTTCCTGGCCAAGAAAGAATAACTTTCCTTCATACAGTACTAGCATTAACTTAGCATGTAGCAAGGGATCAAACATTCAGTGACTTCGAATTGTGAGCAGCACACAGAGACAATCAATTGTGAATATAAGGGATTTAATAAATGAAACTATATCTAACATATAACTAACTAAGCAAAACACATATATACAGAATGAAGCAAAGTAAGGAAAAGAGAGAGAAGAGCAAAAGAATGGTAGTATTTCACATCAATTAACCACAACCTAATGAGAATCAAAAATCACCTTAAAAGGGGCTGAAACTTAAACACGCATCTAAATAGTTGTAAACGGTTACTTGCATTGGCTTCGTTGCTGAAACAAGAGTCCTGATGCGGTAGACAACGGTTCTTGATAAGTTCTTTTAGAAGTGAGCTGTAAGTTTACTTCTGGTTCTTCATAAGATAGGAAAGTCTACAGCGGATCGACAGAGTTACTTGCAGATGAAAAACTGCCGGAAGCAACAAATATCATAACTGTTATCTATAGGCCTACTGTAATGGAGACATTTATTCAAGAAATTCATTACAAACAGAAAGTCGTAGAGTACAGAGGAAATGTAATGTTGAAGCAGGATTTGAGTGAACATCATTTTACCAGTGAGCGTGAGCGCTACATGAGCGGAGCGTTCCCTTTGAGCAGTGAGCATTTGAGCGGCGCGCACAAGCATAGAGTGGAATATTGAGCAGAGCGTCACACTGCTGCTCTTCGCTCACAAGCTCTGAATAGGAGAAGTCTGTATGAAAATGGCAGGGAACAAAAATGAGTTTAGGAGGTGTGTTACGCTGTGCCCTCATTTCATCTTGACCGGCAGCACTCATGATATGTGTGTGAAGTGTATGTGTGAGGAGCATGCGAGGTCAGTCCTCGAGGAGGCTGACTGTGCTCATTGAGAGCAGTTTAACATCCACAAGCTCCGATCCTGGCTTTCTTCATGAGAAATGAAAGCCAGGCATCTGTGCTCTGTGGTTTGGGTAACGTGGCTGCAGAGGCTGCTGGATGACTTCGATCATGGGAATCTCAGTACGAGTTGGTGGAGGTGGATCTTGAGATGGGTGATAGAGCCCAATCTTTTTTCACTCACTCAGAGGGTCCCGCTCAGGATCTTGAAGCTCAGCAGATCGATCCGTTCTAAACTCAACGACCAATTCTTCACCCCTAGTCACCAACAACCTACCCCCGCCCGCCCACCAAATGTAAACTCACCATGTACAATCAAAGTACACGTGTGTGCTTGTGAATGTAAATTCACACTCAACAACGGATTTTCATGATGGGGTAACCTGTAGTTTAATAACTGCTCTATGCACTCATGTGTCTTGTGCTACATTAAGGGATTAAACAAAGAACTAATGGTACTAAACTTCTCACCTTGTGTAGCAAAGGCTTCCTATATTGTGAGCAGATAGGTTTATACTTTATCATTGTGTTCACTGTCACAACAGAATTTTAATCCTGACAAGACTTTAAGGCAAAAATTAGGTAGGAAATGGTTCAGCTGGAAACCCATTGTTCCATTCTGAATCACCAGAACAGAAGGGCTTAAGTGTAGAAAATAGTTTATATCCTTCAAGAGTCCACTGTATGTGAAAAATTGCAATTAATTATATGAACGGAAGCTGTTAGAAGATCGATGACCTCAGCTGATCTTAAAATACTTCTTCATTAAGGAATGAATCACTTAGATTAAATCTTTTTTTGAAAAGCCGAGGCATTGATTTTGCCAAGTCACAAGTGAGCCTGGGTGACTTTTATATGCTGACTTTCACTAAACAGTGACAGAGAACAGTTCACTCAGAATATGGTTTTGCACTCCGCTGCACTGCTTTTCCATTGTTTTTTCTATGTAAACATTTGTTAGATGGCCAGGGGCATCCCAGTGAAATACTGCTGTGCCCCACAAAAATATTAAATCCTTATGTGTCAGTAGGATTGATGTACACCAATCTGACAGTCATTTTCCCTGATAGTATTTCAGCAATCAAGTAATGTGTGTTTTCTATCAGCTGTTTAGCAATCAGAAAAAAGGTCTGAAATTGTTCGCAGTTCAGTTAGATTCATTCTGACAATTCACTCAAGCATTGAATCATTAGCAATGGTTTCCCACACCACTATAGTAACAGGATATTTTTAATAAAACAGAAAACAAAAAGAGTGATGGATGAGGTGGATATTTATATACAATAGTAGGAAATAAAACATGCAAATGCCTTCTATCGTTTGCCAGCGACAAAGTTGCTCTTTATTGCATGTGCAGTTAGTGAACAACTCTGTATTGCATGCAAAGAGGAGTCTATTTTATCTATTTATACCTAAAACAGTAGTAAAAAAAAGTATCAAAATTATAATTTACCTTTGCACTCAGCGTTAATAAAACACAGTGGTCAAGTTTTAATAATTTTACTTAAAATACACTGCATATTTATTATTATTATTATTGTTATTATTATTAATTTTAATAAAAATAAACTTGTTCTGAATAAATGGCTATAAATATGAATGAATACTGTCAATATGAAAGCTTCCCATTCCAAATAGACTTATCGTATCAGGATTTTATAAAAACATTAATGTTGAAAATGTTTTGAAATGAATTCTACAATGAAAACACAATGTAAAAAAGGTTATCAATGGCTAAAATGACTTATGGACCAATTAACAGGTCCTGTAAATAGTAAAAAAAAAAAAAAAGGTAACACTTTATTTCGATAGTTAGTAGACTGTCTGCTTAACACTTAAGACTATCTTCTAACACTTTCTTTGTCAACTTATTCTACTAACCCTAAACCTACCCTAACAGTCTACTCTGAGAGTTAGTAGACATGTAGTTGCAAATTAATGAGAATTAGTTGACATGTAGTTACAAAGTTACTTATAGTTAATAGAATGTCTAAAGTGGACTATCGAAATAAAGTGTAACCAAAAAAAAAGTATATATGCATATGCAACACAAACATGAATCTACCCAAGGAGCTGAGTGAGATGCATATGCTTAGTGCAACACATCAAATACTCATACATTTCAGTGTACTCATCACATTTTAAAAGGTGAAGGTTTAGCAGAAATATACTATCTTTTTAAGCTTTATTTTTTATCCTGCTGCGAGAAAGCAGTATTGAATGTTTCTCGTCTTGAAGAGGTTTTGTTAGTGTATTCCTCTTGGTAAGATGACTGATCAATCTTTCATCACATCGTGCATGCAATAAATATGATATACGCAAACAATACTCGGCAGTTTGAAAAGGATCTGAGTGGGGGTAATATAGTGAGTGTGTGATTGGTTACCACTGTGTGCAATCAGTGCAATGGATGATGGGATATGTAGTCCGGGATGACATGCAACAGTTTATGTAGTGTGAGAGTCAATGTAACGGAAGGGTGACCTCTGGTGGCGATCGAACGGAAGTCCATGGACAGGATTTGTGACATAGCCCCCCACCCCAAGGAGCGACTTCCAGACGCTCCTAAAACAGTAAAATCTAGGATGGTGGAGCCGGCGAAGCAGGGAGCCAGAGTGGGGCCGGCAGAGCAGGTGGAGCTGAGGACCACCACAGCTGAGCAGACGGGTCTGAAGATCCCCACGGCAGAGCAGAAGACCACCAGAGCAGGACAGAAGACCACCAGGCCAGAGCAGACGGCGCAGAAGATCACCACTGAGGAGCAGAAGACCACCAGGCCGGAGCAGACAGAGCAGAAGACCACCACGGAGGAGCAGAAGCCCACCAGGGTGGAGCAGACAGGACAGAGGCCCACTAGGGCAGAGCAGAAGACCTCCACGGCGGAGCAGACAGAGCAGGAACCCACCAGGGCGGAGCAGACGGGACAGAATCCCACCAGGGTGGAGCAGACAGAGCGGAAGCCTACCAGGGTGGAGCAGAAGACCTCCACGGCGGAGCAGACGGAGCCGGGACCCATGGCAGAGACTGGGGCCTAGGGAAAACAGAGACAGACGACACAGGAAGTGCATTCATGGTCTCAGGGACTGAGGCAGGGAACACAAGAAATTCATCAATAGTCCCCCTGGTGACCATTGAATGGGCAGACAGCTCACTGATTGAAACTGGATAGGCAGACAGTTCACAAACAGGCTTACTGACTGGGACTGGCAAGGCAGATGGTTCAACAGACACATTAGGGAAAACAGAACATGCAGACAGTTCATCATTGTTCTCTATGGCAGTGACAGGGTTAAAGGGACAGACACGGAGTGCATTTATAGTCTCTGGGCTCATGACAGGCAAGTTTAAGGGTTCAAAGGTGGGATTTTGGGCTGTGACAGACAGGGCAGTAAACTCTGTGTTAGTTTCCTCGAGAGTGACTGGACAGACAGACAGTTCAATATTAGACTCATAGAATGTAACAGGACATACAGATAATCCAAAATTAGGTACATGTGGGAGTTGTGGACTGGCAGACAGATCAAGACCGGGTGCATTGATTGAAACTGGACGGGTAGACATTTCAGTAAGTGACACTAAAGAGGCAGACAATTCACAGTCAGACTCAGCTGAAACAAGACAGACAGACAATTCAAGATCAGATTTGACTGTATAATTTAAACCAACAGACAGTTCACAGTGGGATGCA
>NW_015659918.1:167694-169154 GCF_001515625.1 Sinocyclocheilus rhinocerous | reverse complement strand
GAGGAGCAGAAGACCACCAGGCCGGAGCAGACAGAGCAGAAGACCACCACGGAGGAGCAGAAGCCCACCAGGGTGGAGCAGACAGGACAGAGGCCCACTAGGGCAGAGCAGAAGACCTCCACGGCGGAGCAGACAGAGCAGGAACCCACCAGGGCGGAGCAGACGGGACAGAATCCCACCAGGGTGGAGCAGACAGAGCGGAAGCCTACCAGGGTGGAGCAGAAGACCTCCACGGCGGAGCAGACGGAGCCGGGACCCATGGCAGAGACTGGGGCCTAGGGAAAACAGAGACAGACGACACAGGAAGTGCATTCATGGTCTCAGGGACTGAGGCAGGGAACACAAGAAATTCATCAATAGTCCCCCTGGTGACCATTGAATGGGCAGACAGCTCACTGATTGAAACTGGATAGGCAGACAGTTCACAAACAGGCTTACTGACTGGGACTGGCAAGGCAGATGGTTCAACAGACACATTAGGGAAAACAGAACATGCAGACAGTTCATCATTGTTCTCTATGGCAGTGACAGGGTTAAAGGGACAGACACGGAGTGCATTTATAGTCTCTGGGCTCATGACAGGCAAGTTTAAGGGTTCAAAGGTGGGATTTTGGGCTGTGACAGACAGGGCAGTAAACTCTGTGTTAGTTTCCTCGAGAGTGACTGGACAGACAGACAGTTCAATATTAGACTCATAGAATGTAACAGGACATACAGATAATCCAAAATTAGGTACATGTGGGAGTTGTGGACTGGCAGACAGATCAAGACCGGGTGCATTGATTGAAACTGGACGGGTAGACATTTCAGTAAGTGACACTAAAGAGGCAGACAATTCACAGTCAGACTCAGCTGAAACAAGACAGACAGACAATTCAAGATCAGATTTGACTGTATAATTTAAGTTCACAGTGGGATGCATTGAGTGACACTAGATTGGCAGACAGTTCAGTGATTGAAGCTGGACAGACAGATAATTCAGAATCAGGCTCATTGACGGAAACTGGATAGATAGACTGTTCACTAGGGGTCTCTTTGGCAACGACAGAAGTAATGGGGCAAATATAGACTTCATTTATGGTTTCCGGGTTCATGACAGGCAGGGTTAAGAGTTCACAGGTGACCTTTTTGGCTGTGACGGACAGGGCTGAGAGTTCATAGGCAGCCTCCTCGGCTGGATCGGAACAGGACAAAAGTCTATAATTGGCCTTCATGACGGGTTTAGAACAAGACAACAGTTCCTCCATAGCCGTGACAGGACAGGAAGAGAGTTCATAGGCTGCCTCCTTGGTCGGAACAGGACAGGCAGAGAGTTCACAGACGGCCTCCTTGGCTGGAACAGGACAGGCAGAGAGTTCACCGACGGCCTCCATAGCCGTGACAGGACGGGACGAGAGTTCACAGACGGCCTCCATAGCCGTTACAGGAATGGCAGAGAATTCACAGACGGCCTCCATAGC
>NW_015659918.1:157535-167665 GCF_001515625.1 Sinocyclocheilus rhinocerous | reverse complement strand
GGCAGAGAGTTCATAAATGGATCCCACTGACACCTCTGGAGGTTCTGCAGCAGTTGCCACCACCTCTGGAGGTTCTACAGCAGTAACATCAGGAAACAGGGAGAAGTCAGTAACGGTCTCTTCGACCGCAACACTACAGGCTGAGAGTGCGTCGCTAAGCGCCACCACCACGCAAGGAACTGAAGCGAGCGCCTCCACCTCGGGAGGTTCTGTGGTAGTGTATGCAGCCCAAAAACACCAAAAAGCGATTCCCATCATGGGAAGTGCTTCAGACATGGGAATCAGTTCAGGAACAGGAGGGCTAGAGTGAGTGGGATTGAGGATACCAGCTGCGCGTGCAGACACCAGCGGTGCATCCCTCACACTGGATACCAGACTGGGATACCGAAGGGCTGACCTTGATAATCTGGGTGTGACTTGACTTGACTCATGAAGATCAACTGTGACTTGACTAGACTCATGAAGATCAAGTGTGACTTGACTAGACTCATGTAGATCAACTATGACTTGACTTGACTCATGAAGATCAATTGTGACATGACTGGACTCAAATATCTTCTAACACTTTATTTTGATGGGTCAACAACATACAACATTCTGACTATGAGAAACTTAGAAGCAAGTATATCTCAACTTATTCTACTAACCCTAAACCTACCCTAACAGTCTACTCTGAGAGTTAGTAGACATGTAGTTGCAAATTAATGAGAATTAGTTGACATGTAGTTACAAAGTTACTTATATTTAGTAGAATGTCTAAAGTGGACTATCGAAATAAAGTGTAACCCAGCTGTGAAGTGACGCTTTGTTCAGTCCTCTCAGAAAAACAAGGGTTGTACAGGGTTGTGCACGGACTGAGTAAGCCGAGCGTGCTCTAGTGCGGCCGCCATTACACGAGTGAGTGTGGGGTTGCTTTCCTCCACGACACCCACAGTGAACGTTGAACCAACAGTCAACAAAGCATAGTCCATAAACTGACTGAGAGATGAGCGGGGACCTTCACGGATTAAACGTGATTTGAGTGGCTGATTAATGCCCTCACAAAAGAAGTCTATGAGCACACAGTCCGGCAGATCAGAAAAATAAGCAACGTTCAAACACTCTTGAATATAGTACTCGAGCGATCGTGTGCCCTGTTTGAGGGCTAATAACAGTCTTGCAATGTCCATACCTGGCCAGTGTCCACTTGAAAAGCCGCTGGATCCTTGTGTGGCCAAGTATTCTGTAACGGGGCGAACGAGACGTGAGACATGCAGATCCATTTGCAAGGCTTTATTTAGACAGAGACGTGGTCATAAAACAGGCATGGGTCAGACAGTGGCAAGCAGGTACATTACAGGCAAGACAAAAGTGTATTCAAAGGAAGGCGTGAGTCAGTCGACAGTGAACCTTATCCAGAGGGCTTGACAAGAGGGGAAATCCAATAACATGAGCAATAACCCAGGCGAGGTGCAAACACAGTCCGAAACAGAAAGGCAAAGGGTTAATCCAAGATAAACAGGCAGATATCAGGTAACACGTGTGAGAGTCAATGTAATGGAAGGGTGACCTCTGGTGGCGATCGGACGGAAGTCCATGGACAGGATTCGTGACACCAGATGACATGGACACTATAGGTTTGCAGAAAATATAATGTTATCCAGCATGATTTGAGAATGTTTCAGAAAGAATGTGTGCTTCAATGCCACAAGCTTATTTGATTATTAACCTTTAAATAATCTTTAATATTTCTCATTCATTGTGACAGCATAATTTGTTGTACAAAGACTTTTTGACCTTGTTGTAAATTTAAAAGTTAAACATTTAACTATCATCAATTTGTTTAGAACGTACTGTATAATGCTAAATGTACTTTAACGTAAAAACAAAATTATATTTTACTGCGTGAGAAAGAAAATCAGAAAATTATATTCTTCTGTATTTCATTAAAATCCAGTGATTTGCTTAAAAGCCTCTATAGTGACCTTGAGTCCCCTCAACTCTCTTCAAAACCCACGGAAAAAATGGTAATATGCATGAATCACCAAATTATTATAAAGGTTTCATTGAGCGCCCAATAGTAGGTTTCACAGCATGCCTATTTTCAACTGTAGGAGAAAAGAAAACAGTGAAAGAAAGAGTCTGCTGCCTCTGATCATGTTATACAAAAACGAAGAAATATATTGCAGAAGAACTACAGTGCAAAAGAAGATTCTGGCCTTCTCAGCTTTGATTACTGGATATTAAGACAGTGATTCATTCAGATAAAGCATGACCCACTTTGAGTCTGGAAAGACCTTTCCTCACTTCTTCAAAATCTAATTCAGTCATGAATAACTATCTACTACAGTCATATTTGCTTGCCACTGCATCCCTCTCTAGTGATTTTTAATTGCATTAAACATTTTAGAAGGTGTATGAGTAAAGTTTAAAATTGAATATGGCCTATAGTTTATCCACTTTCATATCCATTACTTTTCCTAGGTCAAGCCAAGTGAACTTCAGTCTCATATGACATGCTTTCTTTAGACAGGCTATCCAGTCTAAAAAGGATTTTCAGTAGAATCACCACCAGTAGTGCAGTGCAGAGTGCATCTGTGGTTAAAAAAAAAATCTCCATGGGCCACTATAAAGAATTAATCCTCCCTTCAAGAATGAATATCCATAACGCCTTTCCATATTTTAAAGATGTGCATTTAATTGGCTAAAATGAGCAAAGTTATACTCCAGGCTTTGTAATGATTTTCTCCTTGTGAAGAATGTGAGTCATCTTCATTTCCCCCCAACTTAGTCCTGAAGCCTGTGTTTCAAAGCTCAGCAAACAGAATGGGACTTCAAAGTTAAGCAAAGCATTGAGAGAGAGAGAGAGAGAGAGAGAGGAAAAAGTGGAAAAAGAAATAAGTACCCAGCAGACAGCAGGCAGCAGACATTCATTTCTCAGCATGGTTCTGGCTCTGAGTTTCAGGCTCTTTAGGGAGATATGGATGGATTATCAGGACTGAAAGTGCTGACCAGTGCCAGAGTTTACTCTTGGGGGACTGCACAGGCGAGAGCTTCAATAAACAAGGTCAGTTGTAGTACTAAGCACCGCCACAGACTGATTCTGCTGTCTTATCACCTTAATCAATATTTTAATCAATCAAATCCATCTGTGATATTGCAGAGTAAAGCACACGCACAGTGGGAGTTGCAGTTACAAAAATGTACTGGTGGTGTTATCAATGGTTCCCCTTCAGGAACTCGAGCTGCGTCGAAACGCTTTGGGAACGCCCCGGCGAGACCACATTCTGAAGCATGAATGAAATCAGTCCAGTAGAAAAGTTTGACGTCACGAGCGGTGTGTACACACATGTTAGCTTTTGCTCTTTAGCGAGGCCGTATGTGGTGTGTGTGTGTGCGTGTGAAAAGAAGAAAGAAAGAAAGTATTAAGCACAGCTCATATCAGATACACACTTGACAGGGACTTGCTCGTATGGCGCAGTGAGTATTCTCGTTCCCGAAGCGTTTCAACGCAGCTCGAGTTCCTGAAGGGGAATGTCTCCAGGTTACGTATGTAACCATGGTTCCCCGAAGGGAACAAGATGCTGCGTCTTTCTGCCATGCTCCCTGCATCCCTGCAGGCGCTCGCTTCCGCAGAAGCTAGCACATGCGTTTGCCGGATGCGCTTTTATACTTCCTGGTTGCTCACGTCACCCCGCTCATGACGTCTCACTTCTGATTTCATTCATGCTTCAGAACGTGGTCTTGCCGGGGGGTTGCCAAAGTGTTTCGACGAAGCGTCTCATTCCCTACTGGGAACCATGGCTACATACGTAACCTGGAGACGTTTCTGTATTAATAAAACTGATGAATTTCTGAGTTATAACGGTAAATTATTTATTTAATTTTGAAAATAAAATGAAAATAATAATAATAAAGTTGGCATGAAGTGTAAATTGCTATCTTCTCTTCTTTATATATATATATATATATATGTATGTATGTATGTATGTATATATATGTATATATATATATTTATTTATTTATTTTATTTTTTATTTTTTTTGGGGGGGCACATGGATTGGAAAAAAGTTGTACACAGATAAATGATGTATAATGAACAATGTAATATATTGTCAATTTGATTTTTAGTAGTTACTTTAAAATAAAACAAAATCCATATAAGCATCCAGTTTGGCTCATTTTATAGCTTTATGTCAGGCTATTACTTGAGGTCCATTTCATGACTTTTATTTTGAAAGCATCTTGTTTGTGGCTCCTTTGATAGAAAGGTTGTGTCTATGCACATACTGTATGCAGTCTGACATCTTCAGCCACTGTGTCTCATGTTACTGGTTCCAAGACCAACCAAGACTGACACATTTTTAAGGCACGTCAAGTCAAAACAGTTACCAACTTAACTAAAACACAAAATGAGACCGCTGTGCTCTCTTTAATTCTGTTTTGCACTGCCTAGCTGTCTTTGAAAGTAAGTACATGTTCTGTGTGAACAGCTGTCTGATCACAGCAAATGTGGTTTGGCAAGAAACATCGCCTGTATAGCAGCTGGGGCTTGCAAAAACATAAAGGTGGTACTTCAAGCTTGAATTGTTTGAAAAAAAAAATCTTTATTAGGGAATTTACTCCCAGGCTGTCAGCGAGTCACCACAATCACCAGCCACAACTTACACCAGATCATGTTCATCTGAGTTCTGATTCACCGCACCTCTCATCTGCAATCAAGTCATCATTCAAAAGCACACTCCTTCCAGTCACTCACCGTCCGGTCTACCGTTCACTACACTGAACTTTACCAGACTCGCTATATGCTATTTATCTGTCTCTACTTACCCTCCCAAAGTTCCTCCTACGGTAATCTCCTTCGCTCCTGGATCCCGTACCCTCCGCATACCTGCAAAGAAACCCATCTTCAGAACTCAGCTAAGAATTATAGAACTGTCATTTGTGTTGGATACTCACCCGCCTTTGCTTCAGTCAATCTGCCTCATCCATTCCTGTCAATAAACCTGCTATTTCATTCACTAACCTGTTGTCTCCGGCTTTATCTGTGACAGAAGACCGGACCATAACAGTCACCTCCATGGATCCCCGACCTCCCACTCCCACAGATGTCCTCGAGGAGCTGGTGAATGCACACCTTTCTGGCAGAGCATTAATGTGGGCGAAGGAAATGTGGAATGCCAATAGCCTCATAATCAATTCTTATGAAGCGTTTACTAAGCATTTCAAGGAAGTGTTTGGCTATGCTACAGGAGAGCTTTCGGTGTCAGACCAACTACTGCGGCTGCACCAGTGCGCCACTCCCATCCACAATTACACTCTGCAATTTCGAATGCGTCCAGTGGATAGAATGAGGCAGCTCTTCTCAGCACTTATCGACAGGGATTGGATCCCCGAATCCGCACTCAGATGGCGATTTATGATGACAATGTTGGATTCGAAAACTTCATGTCAAGAGCCAATCATATCGCCCAGCGCTTATCAGCCTGCCACACTCCAGAAGCTGCCCACCAGTCTGCAGCACCCGCATCCATTTCCCCAGTACCAGAGCCCATGCAGGTGGACTCCCTCTGAATGTGCTCGCCGCCTCGCAGCAGGTCTCTGCCTCTACTGCGCGGCCACGGACCATTACATCGGAACCTGCCCTGTCTGACCCCCACGTCCAGCGGTGAGTACCCTTCAATTTGAACCTGATATCTCCAAACTTTCCATGCTATCAGTGCTACTCCTCACTACAGATCATTCCATTACAGTCAGTGCCCTCGTCGACTCGGGCTCCTCGGGCAACTTCATTTCGCAGGACCTACTAAAACGTCTTCACTTGCCCTGGACACACCAAGCCCGGGAGCTCAGAGTCGAAACCATCCAGGGAAAACCACTAGGGCGTGGGCGGGGTTAAATTCAGAGCTCCATCGCTGAGGCTCAAGATCGGCAACCTGCATTAGGAAGAGATCACCTTTCTGGTACTGGAGGGACCCACGGTGGACATCATCCTGGGATGACCCTGGCTACTCACCTACCGCCTCATCGGCCATGGGACTGCTCTATGGACCTGCTGCCTGGAGCTAAACTCCCCAAGGTTCGAGTGTACCCCCTGTCCATTCCGGAGCGCAAGGCTTTGGAGGAATACATCCAGGAGGCTCTTTCTCAGGGTTTCATTCGTCCCTCCACATCACCGGCCGCTTCCAGTTTCTTCTTCGTGGGCAAAAGGGACTGGGGCTTGAGGCCATGTATTGATTACCATGTGCTGAACTCCCAGACTGTGAAGCATCCTTATCCACTTCCCCTGGTTCCTGCCGCTCTCGAGGAACTGTGTGGGGCACGCATCTTCTCCAAGCTGGACCTGCGGAGCGCCTACAACCTCGTTCGAATCCGGTAAGGTGATGAATGGAAGACAGCCTTCATTACCCCATCTGGCCACTACGAATACCTCGTTATGAGGTATGGCCTTTCCAGCGCACCGTCCGGCTTCCAGGGGTTTATGAACGAGATGTTCCGGGAGTTCCTCAATGACTTTGTAATCGTCTACATCGATGATATACTCATCTACTCCCGGAACCTGGCCAACCATCGCCGTCACGTGAAGCATGTCCTCAGGAAGCTTCGCCAACACCACCTCTACCTGAAGCTGGAGAAGTGCGAATTCCATCACCCCACTGTGCAGTTCCTTGGGTACGTTATAGGCCAAAAGGGAATTCAAATGGACCAGGGGAAGGTAAAGACCATTACGGAGTGGAATCGTCCCCAGTCGGTGAAGGAGCTCCAGAGCTTCCTAGGATTCACGAACTTCTAGTGTCAGCTCCATTAGCCTCTTTGCTCCGAGGTAAGCCCAAGTCCCTGTCCCGGAACCCCAGCGCCCTCGAAACCTTAGAACAACTCAAGAACGCCTTCAGAACGCCCCCTATCCTTCGTCATCCCGATCCTCTGGTCCCGTTTGTGGTAGAAGTGGACGTGTCCTCCACCGGGGTTGGGTCCGTGCTGTCACAACTGTATGGCGAGCCTCCACGCCTCCATTGCGCATACTACTCCAAGAAACTGACCCCAGCGGAGCAAAACTATGATATTGGTAACAGAGAGCTACTCGCTATTAAACTGGCCCTGGAAGAGTGGCGACACTGGCTGGAGGGAGCCTCGTTCAATCATCCCTTTACAGTTATTACGGACCACAAGAAACTTCAAAATCTCCAAGATGCAAAAAGACTCAATCCCCGTCAAGCCCGCTGGGCACTGTTCTTCACCAGGTTTCACTTCACCATCACCTACCGGCCTGGCAACCGTAACTGTAAGGCGGACACATTGTCACGAATGCACTCACGAGACGCACCCTCAGAACCTGAGCCAATTCTCCCTCCAGCTCTAATTGTAAGTCCCATTGTATGGAATATCGACAAGGACATCCAAGCCGCCACTCTCACCAAACCAGCTCCACTGGGAGGCCCAGAAGGGAAGACATATGTCCCCACATCTCAACGACTACTCCTTCTGGTCTCAGTTCACAATGTACCGGGCTCTGGACATCCAGGTAGCCAACGGACCCTCTCGCTCCTCCAAGCTTGGTACTGGTGGCCCAGTATGTCCCGTGATGTCATCAGGTACATCCGAGGGTGCTCAGTCTGTGCCATGTCTAAATATCCTCGTCACCTCCCCGTAGGCAAGCTCATACCACTGCCCATACCTCAGCAGCCCTGGTCTCACATTGGGATCAATTTCGTAAATGACTTACCCATCTCTGACGGCAACGCCTGCATTCTAGTGGCAGTAGATCGCTTTTCGAAAGCCTGCAGACTGATTCCCCTCAAGGGATTACCCACGGCTCTAGAAACTGCCGAGTCGCTCTTCACACGTTTTCAAGAATTACGGAGTCCCAGAGGATATCGTCTTGGACCGGGGCCCACAATTCATCTCCCATGTTTGGAAAGTGTTATTTCAACTGCTAGGGGTCACAGTGAGCTTGTCCTCCGGTTATCATCCCCAGACTAACGGCCAGACTGAGCGAAAGATCCAGGAACTCGGGCGTTACCTCCGGGCGTTACCTCCGGGCATACTGCCAAGACGACCAGCACAGCTGGGCCCGCTTCCTCCCATGGGCCGAGTATGCACAAAACTCCCTCCGACAAAACTCCACTGGACTCACACCTTTCCAGTGCATACTCGGCTACCAACCCCCACTCTTCCCATGGACTGAAGAACCATCAGAGGTCCCAGCTGTGGACTATTGGTTCCGAGTGAGCGAGAGAGTGTGGGACTCAGCTCACGTCCACCTTCAACATGCAGTGCAAAGGCACAAAACCTTTGCTGACGCCCGACGTTCCTCAACTCCCACTTACCAGCCTGGACAGCAAGTATGGCTATCAACTCGGGATCTGTGCCTCCGCCTGCCTTGCAAGAAGCTGAGTCCCCGCTACATCGGCCCGTTCCCGATACAGAGGCAGATAAATGAGGTCACCTACCAGCTCCAACTTCCACCCAGGTACAGAATTTACCCCACCTTTCACGTATCCCTCCTAAAACCCTTCTCTCCTTCTGCACCAGAACTCACGGAACCAGCTGGGCCTCCTCCTCCAGAGATCCTTGAACAGCCGTCTGTCTATCAGGTCAAGGAAATCCTGGATTCGCGGCGGCGGGGCGGCTGGCTAGAATACCTGGTAGATTTGGAAGGATATAGACCAGAGGAAAGATCCTGGGTGGTCCGGGACGATGTTCTTGACCCCATACTACTAGAGGAGTTCCATCGGACCCATCCTAATTGTCCCGCACCCAGAGGCCGTGGTCGCCCCCTTCGCCGCTTGAGGGCGTCAGGAGCCGCCCCTGGAGGAGGGGGTAATGTCAGCACAATCCCCAGCCACAACTTACACCAGATCACATTCACCTGAGTTCTGATTCCCCGCACCTGTCATCTGCAATCAAGCCACCATTCAAAAGCACGCTCCTTCCAGTCACTCACCGTCCGGTCTACCGTTCACTACACTGAACTTTACCAGACTCGCTATATGCTATTTACCTGTCTCTACTTACCCTTAGATTCCCAAGGTTCCTCCTACGTTGATCTCCTTCGCTCCTGGATCCCGTACCCTCCGCATACCTGCAAAGAAACCCATCTTCAGTACTCAGCTAAGAATCATAGAACTGTCATTTGTGTTGGATACTCACCCGCCTTTGCTTCAGTCAATCTGCCTCATCCATTCCTGTCAATAAACCTGCTATTTCATTCACTAACCTGTTGTCTCCGGCTTGATCTGTGACAGAAGACCGGACCAATACAGTCACCTCCATGGATCCCCGACCTCCCACTCCCGCAGATGTCCTCGAGGAGCTGGTGAATGCACTCCTTTCTGGCAGAGCATTAATGTGGGCGAAGGCAATATGGAATGCCAATAGCCTCATAATCAATTCTTACGAAGCATTTACTAACCATTTCAAGGAAGTGTTTGGCTATGCTACAGGAGAGCTTTCGGTGTCAGACCAACTACTGCGGCTGCACCAGTGCGCCACTCCCATCCACAATTACACTCTGCAATTTCGAATGCGTCCAGTGGATAGAATGAGGCAGCTCTTCTCAGCACTTATCGACAGGGATTGGATCCCCGAATCCGCACTCAGATGGCGATTTATGATGACAATGTTGGATTCGAAAACTTCATGTCAAGAGCCAATCATATCGCCCAGCGCTTATCAGCCTGCCACACTCCAGAAGCTGCCCACCAGTCTGCAGCACCCGCATCCATTTCCCCAGTACCAGAGCCCATGCAGGTGGACTCTACAAGGCTCTCTCCCTCTGAACGCGCTCTCCGCCTCGCGGCAGGACTCTGCCTCTACTGCGCGGCCACGGACCATTACATCGGAACCTGCCCTGTCCGACCCCCACGTCCAGCGGTGAGTACCCTTCAATTTGAACCTGATATCTCCAAACTTTCCATGCTATCAGTGCTACTCCTCACTACAGATCATTCCATTACAGTCAGTGCCCTCGTCGACTCGGGCTCCTCGGGCAACTTCATCTCGCAGGACCTACTAAAACGTCTTCACCTGCCCTGCCCTGCACATGCCAAGCCCGGGAGCTCAGAGTCGAAACCATTCAGGGAAAACCGCTAGGGCGTGGGCGGGTTAAATTCAGAGCTCCACCGCTGAGGCTCAAGATCGGCAACCTGCAT